>NW_022104341.1:17214065-17222736 GCF_000313985.2 Echinops telfairi
ACAATTGATGTGTGTATGGATTGGGATAACAGTTGTGTGAGCCCCTAATAAAATGTTAAAAAAAAAAAAAAAGATGGACAGCAAAATATGGTCAGTAAAATGTCCACCACTCACATCCCCAAGGCCTAGTGTATTATCTGGTAGAACTTCTTAGGGACTTTAATGTTATTTTAAATTATGAGTCTCCAGGAAGATAACAATAACAATACGTATGTTTTACAAATTTGACCATGAAACACTTATTTTACCTAATACGCAATAGTTCACAGAACATATAAGTTCTTTGGGACACTGTTCGGAAACACTGATGAAAGAGATGACAACAAACACATGCCTAGTCTATGGCAAAAAGGCTAGAATAATGTTAAAAGTACTTCTCTGCTTATATAAAGAATATTTAATCAGTCAAGGAAAATGTCCAGGAAGGCTTCCCAGAGGAAGAGATGTTAAATAGAGAAGTGCAAAGGATAGTGATCAAGAAAGTTGGAGGTAAACAGGATTTACAATGGCCAGAAGATTAGTAATATCTTATTTCTGTATCTACTATCTACGGCTAAAGGTGGTGAAAGTTGAGGCTGGAGAGTCAGTCATTCAAGGTGTAAAAATTGGACAAAGCTTGTAGCTTTGAGCTGCGAGCCACAAGATCAACAGTTCAAAACCACCTGCTGATCCTCTGGACAGAGATGGGGCTTTCTACTACTCCTTTACAGTCTTGGAAACCCACAGAGCAGTTCTACCCTTTCCTATAGGGTCACTATGAGTATCGACTTGATGGTAGTGAGTGAGTTGTATTTGCCAGAAGAAACAAAAGACGAGTCAAGAATAAAAGAAGGAAATAGAATGTGTGGCCTCATGAAGGGCTTCCTCTTTGCCATAGGACAAGAAAAACTGGATGGTGCCTTGCTCCCAATAGTGAACATTTTGATCAAAGAATCTATAAAGGAATCCTGATCAAAATGGGAAATATACAGAATTTCAAATTTGATGGAATCCAAGGAGCCATGGAGGCTGGATGAACCCGTGAAACTATTGTCTTGGAATAATCTTTACACCTTCTGGTGAAAATATCCCCTAAGTCTTCTTAAACCTAAGCAATAGGTTTAATTAATAGGTTAATTTGTAAAAGAATGTCTGCCTTCAACATTATGTTTTTTAGTGATCTATCTACATAGGATTAAATTGACAACAGTAATTCATTATATGCTCCGACCCATAGTGACCCATGCACAACAGAACAAAATACTGCCCCTGCTCCAAGTTCCCCCTTTTTCCATACAGTTACCACCTGCCGCCAGTGCCTTTGTATCCAAGTTCCCCTTTGCGCCATACAATATTCTGACACCCTGTCCCCATGTCTTGTTTTCTCCCTCGTATATAACACCTCCCACTTTGAGCAGCCAGGGTCTTGGGAGAATCAGGTCTAGCTGCCTCGACCGCCTCCTAATAAACTGTTACTAACTTTAAAGTTGTGTGTAGGTTAATTGATCTCATTCTGGCACAACACAAGAGGGGAGTTGGTAAAAAATTTATGGAGCAGGGCAAGACACTGGGAAATATTGGCCTCTACCCTCCAGAGACAATGTTGTGAAACTCTTTTAGGGATGCCAACAAGTGCCCAAAGGGCCTACCCCTCCGCCATAGGTCTTTGCCTGAAGGGCTCAGCTCTAATTCAAGGGTCAGAAAACAGCACCTCAAATAAGTGCCTGAAGGCATCCTATTCCACAAGCCTGCCTCCTGCCCAATAGTACTCAGTTTTACTTGCTTTGTGGACTCTGTGTATGCTCTGGCTCTTGGTATTATTGCTGGAATAATAACCAGTCACCATCTAATAATCAAGTTTTAACTCTTGCTGGCCCCTGCTGTTTTGATTCTTACAAAATCTCAAGCTTCCAATGATTCTGCAGTCTCTGCAATGAATCTCATTTCTAACACCAACAGTGGAGTTGCAAGAGTTAAAGCCCTCTACCCCGCAAATCAAACTCATTGCCATTGAGTCAATTCCGACTCACAGAGACCCTATAGGATAGGGTAGAACTGCCCCCTGTGACTTTCTGAAATTCTAACTCTTCACAGACATAGAAAGCTTTGTCTTTATCCAAGAGGGGCAAATACTGTTGTATACATAATCCTACAATAGTGGTGTGATTTATAAAGCAGATACTTAGAAAGACATGTAGCCTAAACAGGTGTGGGATGGAGAGTGGAAGTTTACTGCCGCAGTTGAATAATCTCCTGTCAACTGTAGAGAAGGGGTAGAGTCTAGCCTGCCAATCAGGTCATAACCAATAATACCTCTGTGTGGGCATAGCCTTTTCCTGAGGATTCTGGGAACTCGTGCCTTCCTCCCTAGAGGTGGGACACACTCTTCCTACAAGACATTCCTGTTGAGAAGCCACACTGAGCTATACTGATGGAGCCAGCACCCTAGAGCTAGAGGAGCCAAGTGGAGATCCACACCAGCGCTGAGGTGCTTCCAATGCTGCTGGATCTACAAGACTTTCCACCCACTGGCCTGTGATCTTGCTGCATTTGATGTCATTGCATGTGTTGCCTGAGTCTGAAGAGGAATTTATAGACTGGTATCAGACATATGGGCTAATATTGGATGTATGAACTTGATCTGGATGGGGCTGGGTTGTTTTCTTAATAAACAATTACTCCAACTCTTTCTTAGACACGAGTGTCTATGATTTTGTTTTTCTAATCAACCCAGACTAACCCCTGAATACTCACTTGACAGTCAATAGTTCTATGTGTATTGACCTTTCTGAAAATATACCCATGAATGTGGTGAAGCATACACCAAAAAAAACCCCCATCAAACTCACTGCCATTGAATCGGTGCTGACTCATGGTGAGTGTATAAGACAGGGTAGAATACGCCTGTGTATTTGAGACTGTAACTGTTTACAGGCGTAGCAAGCTCTGTCTTTCTCCCACAGAACAGGCTGGTGGTTTGAACTGCCAACCTTGTAAACTACAGCCATTGCATAACTACTATGCCACCAGGGTTTCTGTGGTGAAGTATACAAGGGACTGTAAGTGCTGCTTAGACAAAATCAAACTCGTTGAAGGAAAGAGTTACTGGGCCTGGGGAATCAGGATCAGTCTCAGGGAATACTAAGGTTTAATGGCCTAACAGTTTACAAAGACAATGTTCTACATCCTACTTGCATCTTGAAAGGTTGTGAGAGGCCATCTACATGTAATCATTGTCCTCCCCCATCCAGAGGAAAGCGTGATGAAAATCTAAAGATATATGTTAATAATAAGCCCAATAGACCAACATCAATTTCCACAATCCTAAAACCAGAAGATCAAGGTAGTACCCAGTTACTAACTGCTCTGAAAGGATTCCACATCTTCTTTCTTTCCCTTAAGAACATTCCATAAGAGTGGGGGGAAAATGTGGAACAAAACTCAAAATCATAAAAGCGACCAAGCTTACTGGTCAGAAAGAGCCAGATAGAATCCTCAGGCCTTTGGTTCTTACCACTTCAAATCTGGAACTGAAAATATTTAACCATTAAATATCAAAAAGGTAGCATTTATCCAACTTCAAAGTTCAGAGAGTTAGGTATGAAAGATCAGCAGCTGGAAACTCAGAAACAAAGTGGGATAATCGATAGTATATTGAGACAGGGTTGCAATGGAGGGATTTAAACAAAACGTTTATCAACTGCTAAATATACAACTGACCTGCCTCGAAAACTGTCACCTATGCATAATTAAAAACATGAAAATAAAGACTATAAAGGAAACTCAGGCAGCAGTGAATTTATGTTAACGAGGCAGGAACAATGCAATGAATGGCTGCACGACTTGAAGACATCACCAATAAGCCACTGTATTACACATGTAAAAACTGCTGAATCTGTATGTTCTGCTGTGTATATCCTCAACAACAGATAAACAAATTATTTTTTAAGATAGCTAACATTCTCCCTAAAGAAATAAACATTCCCCAAAATGATCTATTTATAAAGTTGATGGTGGTGATGATTGTAAAACTTTTTTTACTGACGGAACTATTGAATTGTATAATAGGTAAATTATATGCCAATAAAATTGTTAAAAATAAAATGATCTTCCACAAAGATATTCATTACATTTTGAGATGATAAAATGGAAATTTAAGTGTAAATGACATGTAAAATTTCTTGTAACAATGTCAAATTTAAAAATATGAAAGCAGGATATAAAATCATGTGTACAGCAACTTACAGTTTTGCTTTATGAAAAAAATACAAAACCCCATCTTCATATTTTGTAAGAGACAGTGTTTATCACACTGCTCTATATTCTTAAATTCTTTTCTAATAACTATTATCCTTATTTTTAAGCAAAAAGAAAATGTTTTACGAGGAAATTTTTAAAAAGAGGCAGGTGCATATTCTAAGCCCTCTCCTGAAAGTTTTTCACAATATTCCCCAAAATTGAGGGAAAAGTATATTCACTCTCTCCTTATCCCCTAAAAAAAAAAAAAAAAAAGGAAATAGGTAGGAAGGGTGTTGGTGTCTGCTCCTCGGAAAGGATCGTGCACTCGATCCTGTTGTGAACACAGCTATCTAGCACCCATGGAACCACCACCAGCCTGGCGGACAGGCTTTGTTTGTGTTTCAGTCAGCTTCATAGGAAGTTTAGGTTCACAGCACCAACCTCCAGGAATTTAGACACACATCACATGTGCATTTTGGTGCTTTACCAACCTTCCTGATATGAAGGTAGACAATTATGCGACCAAAGGTTCAGGACAGCTACTTTTATCATCGTCTCTCGTGGTAGATCAAGTGCTGGACCATTCTGAATGAGAATACTGGCAGTTTTCACAGAATACCCATGAGAAGACAAATTTCCAAAGCATTATGGGGAAGAATACAAGAGTCATAGACTAAGCAGAAAGGCTGGTGTGATTGGCTTGCAAAGTGAAGAGTCTCACACTCAATTGTCATGAAGTCGATTCCAAGTCAGAGTGACCCTACAGGGCAGAGTAGAATTGCCTCTGTGGGTTTCTGAGGCTGTAACTCTTTATGGGAATAGAAAGTGCCACATCTTTCTCCCACGGAATAGCCAGTGGTTTTGAACTGCTGACTTTGCATTTAGCAGCCCAATGGGTAACCCACTATGCCACCAAACCATAATTTTTCATGTATGGTAGTTGTTTTATAGTTATGAAGGGGAGCATCTTATTCTTAGGTAATAAATATATCCTGAAGGTTTCAGAGATAACAAGAATAAGCAGGTGGCAGTCATGATGGAAAAATTCTTCAGTACAATTTTCCTCTCAAATACCATTTTTAGTGTTCTAAAAACTTCTTAAGTCCTCATGATCATCCTATGTCCTTCTGTAAAATACATCATTTTTAGAACCCCTAAAAGCCGTCATCATAACCTTCTGTACTGATTTATTTGCCTTAACTTTAACTGGCCCAGCAGATCCCCTCAAAAGCCACTATTTTGATTGGACTTTGTTTTATTTATTTATTTTTTTGAAGGCACACTGAGAACACCAAAAAACAAAGTACAAAAGCACTTAATAGTACACATTTGATTTGAGTACAGAATGTTCATGGATGGAATTAAAACAACAGTCTCTGTAGACAATATTACTATAAAGCTGCTTTCATCAGCGGCTGGGGTTGCTTATGTACACGACCAAACATTTCATGGAGGCGTAGGTCATGGTTCAGTGGGACATCCCGTTACTTGGCCTATTATTTTCGGTGCTTCTGTTCTGTCTCCTAGTTCTTTATGTAGTACCTGAGGTCTTAAAAGCTTCGGGACAAAGCAGTGATGCAAGGCGTTAACTATTGGTCTCCAACTGCCTGGAGCAATAGAAGAGCCAAGTACAGAAACAGGAAATGGAATGTGTAAGCTAACTGCCTTCAGGAACAATAGCCTCCTTTGTCAGGAGACCAAAAGAATGGCAAGGGACCGAGATATCATAACTCTACATTTTGATCAGAGATTCAACAGAAGAATCTTTATCAAAAGGAGGCGATGGTATGCAGAATAGAAATTCAAATTCTTATAGACTCCATACTTGTAGGAGTATGGATAAACCTCTAACACCTGAATCTAAAAACCAGACGAGTTTAGCTTAACTAGTACAGCATGTCTGCCTTGTGCATTGTACTCATTTAAGATCTGTATGGAATGAAATTGCCAACAACTAGAAAGATTACATAGAAAACATGGTGGGGGGGCAGTGAGTTTATTCAGAGAATGATTCTGCGAGGGAATTTTCTAATGGTTATACAATTTGAAGAATGTAATCAGCATCACTTAACTATAAATGTAGAAATTGTTGAAATGGTGTCTGTTCTGCTATGTAAATTCTCAAGTGAAACAAAATAAAGTTGCTTTCATGGGCTCCTAATATATTATGCATAGCCAGAGGAAATGTAAACTTTTAAAACGAATATTTAATATTGCTTTTGCTTTGCAAAGCAGTTGCTAGTTTTGTTTTCCCTGACCTTAATCAAGCAAACAGGGCTTACTATATTTTTAGAATAGAAAACAAACCAACCCTAAATTTCCTGAAAGCATGAAATAAAATATGTAGCAACCCTATGATGTTAATCAAATCTAATAAAAAAAATCCTAGAGCTTATTCTTAAATTGTATTGCTTTGTCTTAAGTTTTGAAAACATAAGTTAACAAGAGAACTAATGTATTCTTCTCTATCCTTAGATGGAAAAGATGTGCCTGTTAAATCAAATTAGGGCCATCATCATACCAGGTGATTACCTTCGTTAGGATCTAATGAGTTATACTGTTCAAATGACTACAAGTTGAACTCACTAAAAAGGGAAAATAAGAAGTTTCCATGAACACAAAAATCAAACTGTTATTAATGCCTAGGAAATGTCTAAACTCAGGATGAGTCTTAGTGTGACTTCTAATTATTCAATTTTATATAGCTAAATAATGAAATATTATCCACTATCCCTTGTTTTAAGGGTTCTTGTGGCATAGTGGGCTACGTATTGGGCTACAAACAGCAAGGTCAATGATTCAAACCCACTAGCTGCTCCATGGGAAAAAGCTAAAGCTACTTGCTCCTGTACGGATTTATAGTATTGGAAACCCTTTATACAGTCACTGTGAGTCACAACTGACTGGATGACAATGTTCTAAAAGAGAGTCCATAAAAAGGAAATTTCAATGGTAGAAATCTTAACTGCAATTATATGAAAGTAAGAATTCTTAACGGCACTATGAAAGTAGACCCTTTGTTAAGAATAAGCTACCTGACTTTCAGAGACACACCCATTTTAGGATCTTAATGCATCCTCACTGAAATGGTCATCTGGTATTTTAACTGACTCAAAATTACTTACAGTAAAAAGATTATTTGAGCTTCCAAATATTTTTTATATCAAATCATGCATGCGAAGGGGCTGAATTAAACTGAATTAAAAGATAATGTAATTTTTCAAAAACTTTTTGAAACTTGTTTCGTGTACTTGTCAGAATGCTAAGCAAACTACTGGGGAAGGCTATTTTATTTTACTTACACTTTAACTTTTTGTAATTCCAAACAAGTTAAACTTCAAATGTAAGTAATTTCTGGAGGTGCTATTGGGGAGGTCTTCTGCCTTAATCAGCATGAACTGGACACATACCCTAAAGAGCCTTAGTAGAGCAAGTAGTTGAACCCATTTGTCCCCTTGAAGGAGAAAGTGGCAGTCTGCGCTCTTGGAAACGATACAGGGCAGTTCTATTGTAATATAGAGTCCCTATATATCGGACTCAACCCAGCAGCAATGGATTTTTGATGTAGGAGCTAATTCTGAGAAAAGTGATTATTTACTAACTTATCACCCCACCTACACACACACAACTGAAAGCAAACAGTGTAACCAAAGGAGGTTCCTGGTGTTGCCCTCCATCTGCCAGCCTGTACACATCCATAGGTTTCGAGATGGGCAGTTCCATCAAAGAACCGCTGAGCTTTGAGGCAACATGGGCTCTCCTCCTAGCTTGCATATTAGCAACTAGCAACTATAACTTTTCAGGGGCCAAAAGGGGACCTCACTTGGAGAGCTATCCCATAACAACCCATAAGTGAACAGTGCGCCAAGGGTCAGCGTTGGGTCCAGGTATTTTGAAATGGTTGCTGACTACTATTAATTCCTTCTGTATATAATTAGGACCAGGGATAACCAGGGACATTTTGTTGCTCTACTTCTCAATAAGTATGTAATTAAGACCAGAGATAACTAGGTGAACTTTTTTGTTGCTTTACTTCTCTGGCTGTAAATGAAATGTCAGTTTTACGTTTTTCAAACCTATCCCACATAGCAATTACTTATCTCTAGGAGCCCTGGAGGTATAATGGGTTTTGCATTGCCCTGCTTACTAACTGCAAGGTCAGCAGTTCCAAAGCACCAGGTGCTCTGTGGGATAAAGATGAGGCTTTCTAACTCTAGTATATAGTTAGTCTTGGAAACCCACAGGGGCAGTTCTCCCCTGTCCAAAGCGTCAGTATGAGTCAGTATGGACTCCCTAGCAGTGATTTAGATTTGATTTAAAGTCATTTTATCAATTCACTTGTGAAAGAATTAGAATTTTTCACTGCCAGAGTTGCAGTCCCACAATTGTATTCAGAAAAGAGAGATCTAAAAACAACTAAAAACCGTATGGAAAAAAGTCTAATTTTTTTATC
>NW_022104341.1:17227464-17229826 GCF_000313985.2 Echinops telfairi
ACTGCTGAGTTGGTCATTAGCAGAAGGACAAAGTGAAATAATTTTATTATCACTGGTGAACAATCAGAACAAGGGGTCAGTCAGTATCACTGACTAGGAGTCTAAAATACTGCTTGTTTACAGCCTGCTGTACACCGACCATATAGCCTAAAATATTGGCTTTTGAATGAACCCATCCTCTGGCAGAACTTCTTAAAACCCAAAATTGAGTATTTAGAGCAATAGCTCTAAAACATTCTATGATGCAATTTTCAAAAAAAAATTTTTAAATCCAGAGCAATGACAATTTTTATTCCGTTTGTTAAAGTGTCCATAACAATAGTCTAACCTTTCTATAAGCAGAGTCAGAAAAGCAAATGACATTTTAAAATCCTATGTATAAATATAAGGGTTATTCTTTTTCCCCCCACCACTTACACCTAAAGGGTAGACTAAAATACAGCAAAAAGTTCCTTTGACATTAATGGGATTTTGTTTCCTGATTTATGTATGAAAGAAAAATCACTGCCACTCAGTTGATTTTGACTCACATCGAACCCCTATATGAAATTTTCTAGACTAAATCTTTAAAATAGCAGGCAGTTTCATCTTTCTCCTGCAAAGGGCTAGGGGTTTGAACCACTAACTTTGTGACAAGTAGTCCAATGCCTAACCCACAGCACCAACAAAGCTCCTCTTAATTTTGCATAGTAATAAGTGAAATTATCTGTGTATTGGGTAGTACAAAACAAAATGTTTTCACAACTTTAAATGTAAGCATGCGGTCTTAAAGGATCCAAAGCTGTGTAAACACAACCCTATTCGAAAAGGGATGTCTCATGTTTTAGAACACAAGTGTAAAAACAAAACAAAACAAAAAATGAACATAAGTGTAAAAAGAGGAGAAATGCCCTCTCAAAAACCAGTTGCTGGTTTTGTATTTCATGTCCTAAAGCAAGCCATGAATTCACTGTAACCTTATAAATAAAAGGATTTTAAAATCTCATCCAAACATCACGATTTGGAATGGAAGCATCTGCTGTAATATAAACCAAACAAGCAGAGATTGCAAAACAACCTTACAAAGTAAAGAGGTGTTTTCCTGATCAGTCTCCTAATTTTTTGCAAACTACTGATACTGTCATTTGCCTTGATAAAATACAGTCCTTCGTTGCCTCTTTAGTGTGTAGCTTTTATGAAGAATTTGACAAAGGAAACTATTATTTTTTACAAGCTCCTTCTCGCCCCAGACAGTGCTTACCAACTTGGTCAAACTGATGGATTCCCAACTGATTCAATCCAGCAATATTTTAATTAGCTAACTACAATAAAAGGACCCAAGGGCTTGAACTCTGATTCTTTTTCCATCAAATGTCAAAGAGATGACATTTAGTAAGTCTTTCAGTTTGACAGTTAACAAAGATTACACTATAAAATCATTATATATGTTCCAAACTTTCTAAATCGTAGCACACTGTACTATCTCTTGATATGCCAAAAGAAAGTTGTCATTTATTTCAATCCAAGTCGGCAAGAGTTCAGTGGTGGCCTACTGAACTATTTGGTACTGTGCTAGCAGTTGGGGAGGGCTCCGGTAAAATATAAACCGAAGCTGAATATATATAAACAGAAGCAGAATAAAGGGAACCATTTCGGCACACTTCTTAGGAAAGGGAAACACACCTCACCCACTCATCTTTCTATTCCAGAATGCAAAATTAAAGGATGCCACAAAGACTGGAGGGGGAAGAAATGGAGAAATCTCAGCATGAAGGAAGGACAGGTGCGTGCCACCCCCCACCACCACCACCCCGCGACGTCCCCTGCTGGTTCCCCACCGCACACTGCATAAAGTTTATTGTGATGCCAACTGCTTCTCAAAAAGCGACCTCTCTCCTGGTCCTCCGCCCGTCTTCTTTTCAAAGTCTTTCTCTAAAATCCTCAAGCCCTGATCAATCCTACTCAGTCTCGTTTCGCCTAAGGCACCAGGTGATTACCGTGCTCGGAAAAGGAGCCGACGTTCCTCTAGGCCCCGGGTGCCGCTGTCACACTTGGACTTGGGGAAGTCAGCAGAGGGGAACCCACCCTGGGACAGTGTGGAGGGCACTGCCAGCAGGTCACCGCCCTCGGGGCACGGCCCAGGGCGCGGGACAGAGAGATCCACGGGGTCCCGGCGGGGCCGCCGCGCCCAAGGCCACACCGTTAGCAGCATATGGGAGGGCAGATCCAGCTGCGGGCCCTCCGAAGCCCGGCGACGGCGTCCGGGGCCTGGCCGCGCGGTGGGACCACGCACTGCCCGGGGACGCGAGAGCCGGGCAGCGATGGGTCCCCGCGGCGGGGCAGCACGTGGGCATCGAGGCGCCGGGCCTGCAGAGGCGGCCGG
>NW_022104341.1:17230518-17232290 GCF_000313985.2 Echinops telfairi
CGCCGCAGCGCGGGATGGTTAGGCCTGGAGCGGGTGCACGAGCTCCCCGTGCTGCTGCCGGGCGCCTGGGGCGCGCCGGGCTTTCAATGCTGACGGCCCCGGGAGGCAAGTCCCCTTGAGAGATAAAGAAACAAGGTTTCAAAAGTTAAGCAGCCCACTTAGGAGAAGACAACGAGTAATGGGTTGCACTGGAAACGTAACCAGCCGTTCTGAACGATTAGGTGGAATCAGCCAGTGTGTTCACCGTTTCTTCCAGCCGCCTCTCCCGGCTGAAATTTTGAATTCTCACCTCACCCTTTGCCTCTGCCAATGAACTCAGGCGAATTTATAGGATAGAGTATTACTGCTCCACGGGATTTCCAAGGCTGTCAATCTTTCGAGTAGACGGAGAAAGACTGCACCTTTCTCCCTCTAGGAGGAAGAGGGTTACAGCCATTGACAGGGACTTTTCCCTCACCCCGCAACTGAGCGCTTGGGTCACTATGCCATTGGCATTCATTTCCACCCCACATCTTCAGTCAGAATCTACATTTTAACAAAACCCCACGTGAAATGCCACGTGGGGTTCTTGCTAAATGTAGATTCACATTCCATGTATCAGAGTGCATACTCTCAGGGATCAAACCTGAACGAGTCAGATCCAACTTCTACACACACACACACACACACACACACGGACAAAAAACCTGAACGAGTCAGATCCAACCTCTACACACACACACACACAATAGGAAGACGGTACCAAAAGCCACACAAGACTCATTACCATCGAGCCCATTCTGACTCCGTGACTCTATGGGACAGAGCAGATAGAACTGCCCCGGGTTTCTGAAACGAAGTCCAGCAGAACGGCGTGTGGTTTTGAACTGCTACCAGTTGGATTAGTAGCCCAACTTGTAACCCCTACCCCACTGGGCTCCTCCGGGAAGGAGGACAACAAATTTCCAGATATTGTCTTACCTTGTGTTGGCTCATGGCCACCATTAGAATTCAACTGGAGAGTGCCTATTTCCAGCCCCTCCCTGTGCCCAAATACTTAAAACATTTTCTCTCTCCACCCTAACAATTCCCCTGACTGTGTAACACACTCTAAGGAGCTTCGTTGGTGCAGAGGTGTAGCTCTCCGCTAACTTAAAGTTTGCTTCTCTAAAGATTACAGGTAGAAAACAATTCTCTACCCTATCAGAACCCTAGGAGTTGAAATGGCAGTGGGTAGGTCACACTACAGACCACTACTTTTTTTCTTTTTGCGCTATGGTATTGGCGGGTCCTCACGGATTGGATTGATAGTTAACTGCAACAATGAACTGAAACAGCGTAATGAGGATGGTGCAGGGCAGAACTGTGTGCTTCCTATGAACAAGAGGTTGCTACGCGTTAGAGCTGATGCTGAAATAGACAAGATCACATCACCATACCCGCTCTGACCAGCCTGAGGTAATCTAACATCACAATGGAGTGCAGGTTTGTAAGTATCCTTAGGGTAATTCTTGTTTAAACTACCCCTCTCTCCTTTTCAAGAGATACTGTAAGTCTTTCTCTCTGGGACAGGACTGTCCATTTCCCTGGTAGGACAAGCTAGAGACCAGTGGTTCTCAACCTTCCTTCCTAATGCCACGACCCCTTAATACAGTTCCTCATGTTGTGGTGACCCTGCAACCGTAAAATTATTTTCGTTGCTACTTTATAACTAATTTTGCTACCGGTATGAATCAGGCGACCCCTGTGAAAGGGTCATTTGATCCCCAAATGGGTCGCAACCCACAGATTGA
>NW_022104341.1:17233587-17234900 GCF_000313985.2 Echinops telfairi
AGGGATAGTACACACGGTAATGAGTGGCTGCTAACCTAAAGGTTGACGGGTCAAGAAAACCCTGTGGGACAATTATTTAATACCTAGTCACCATGAACCAGGGTGACACCACAATAGCTAGCAACAACATCCATCCTTAAGTCATTAGGAAATAACGTGTGAATACATATAAAACCGGAAGGAAGTGACAAAGCAAGAAGACGAACTAAGTACTCAGGGGGAAAACATTTATTTGGGGTTTGCTGATTTTAAGACATAGCCGGAGCTTCAGCAGTAGTCCTTTCCGTGAGGGTGGTCAGGCTGTGGTGACTTTTCTAGCAGAATAAAGCACAAGTGACATGCTGTCTTCAAACACGTCATAAAAGGCAGTGCATAGTCCTACTACAGCTTGCTTTCTCACTCTGGGCACCCAAGCAGCCGGTGTAACTGAAGCCGCCTACCAACAAGCCAGTGAATAGGCGATTTTGGAAACAGAGCCTCGGTGCTGGCGAAAATACAATTCCTGCCAATAGCCCGGAGGCAGTTATCAGATTCTGAGCTGAGACCACCATGATTAACTTCTGAATTCCTGACTCAAATTGTGTAAGATTAAAAGTATTGATTTTAATCCTCTAAACTTTGGGTATCAGTCCTAGTGCTACAATTATAACGACTTTAACTACAAAAAGAAAGGTCTGCAGTTCAAAGCCACCATCCACTTCATGGGAGGAAGCTATGGCAATTGGCTTCTGTAAAGATTACAGCTTCGGAAAAACCTATGGAGCTGTTCTCTGTCTTATAGGGTCGCTGAGTTGGAAATCGATTTAGCAGATTGGGCTAAACATTGGGTACTTTGCTACACTCAAAACAAACATATACAAAACAAACTAAGGAATCGGTGACTCATCACAGCGCTATAGGGCAGGGCAGAACTGCCCCTGTGGCTTTCTGAGACTGGAACTCTCTGTGACTGGAACTCTGTGGTAAGAGTTAAAGCCCAGTCTTTCTCCCAAGGTGGTTTCAAACTGCTGGCCTTGCAGATCCCAGTTCCTCTTTGTTACGCAGCTATATATATACAATGGGGAAAGAGAATATACAAGTTCTTCGTATTGTTCTTGGAACTTTCTGTAATTAGAAATTATTTTTAAAATGATTTATTTTTAAAACACAGTTGGATTTTTTGTTCTTCAATCTCCATGACAAAAAATAGGAAATAATTCAATTTCCATAGAAAGGAAGGTAATTTGCAGTTACATTTTTCAATTACTTGAGTAAACTTCCCATACTTAAAAACATATGTACAGTGAACCCTCGCCACTTCGCTTCGACTTCCG
>NW_022104341.1:17237549-17247894 GCF_000313985.2 Echinops telfairi
CAAGAAGACCTATTAGAATTTTTAGGCATTTTTGACTTCTGGACCTGGACCTTTGGCTAGACTCTTGACATTTGACTTCAACTCTGCCTGGCCTTCAGATTTGGGAATGAAAAGCACCCAGCACCACGTGAAATAATTCCTCAAAGCTTTTGTGAGTTTCTTTGGGATGCTGTGGCAAACTGCAGAACCCAGGGATGTAAGGAGGGGGTGTACGGGACAGATGGAGAATAGCAGATTGGAAGAATTAGAGATTTGGGACATCATTATTCTCCAACTCCCTGAGAGTAGTCTGGTATTAATTCTTCTAAAATAAATTATCACAGGGAAAATGAAAGTAAAACTAAAAATTTTAGAAAACTCTGTTGCATGATCATAAATATATGTCTAAAATATAACAGGCTAGGAAGAAAGGCCTGGCCATGTACTTCCAAAAATGAACCAATGAGAATCTTAACACTTTAACTTGCTTATTTTGGATTCATCATTTGGGGTGGAGATTCATCACCTGAGAAAGATGATATGCTTGGTGAAGTAGAAATGGATTGGCTTTATAGTCACAAGCAGACACGTTGGCAATTATGGGGATGATGTAAGGCAACATTTTACTCTATTGTACATAGAGCAAGACTATACTCAATGGCACTAACAACATTATAAAAGCAAAATATTCAAAACATAAACACGGATTATGAGTAATGAAATCATAGAAAATTTGAGCTATTTATAATATGTAAAATTAACCAGTTACATTTTTACAATTTATAGCCATAAAATTTTAAAATGAAATGGATAGTGTGTATGAATCATTGAATAGAAAACTATTTGCTCTGTAAATTTGCACCTAAATAATAATAAAAACAAAGAGTAGACCTCGCAAAAGGAGGAGTGGGGGAAAGAAATATGGGCTTACCTTTGCCACGGTTTTCTATAACCCTATAAGTCATTCCAAAATTATTACTGTCATAGCTATGAATGTGTTCACATATTTTTAATGCACTGTACACACATACTGGAACTCACAGATTATTAAAAATACACATACGAAACCTGATTTTGCACATTTAGTCAAAGCTCTTGAACACTGTACATTTAAAGTAAATTTTAGCAAGAGTGCACAGAGTGTATCTTACTGTGTATCTTAGAAACATACATATTTTGGTCATACTCTTGATATTTCCAAATGAATATATTACTTTTAACATTTTAGAAATCCTACATAAAAATACTTAAATAGCAAATGAATGATGGAGGATTGGTATTCAACTCTTGTAAAGAATGGCTAGAACATAGAACTAAATGAAGCCTTATGAACCAAATTAACATTAAAAAATACTTGTATATCATTTTGATTAAAGTTTTAAAACCGATTTTTAAAATATTTATTGTTCCTTAAAATACTTCAGCCATTTATTAAGCTGCCATTAAGCAGAAGTGAAAAATAACAATACTACCTATGTCATGTTCTGTTCAGATTTCACAGAATTTAAAAAGTTAAAATAACAATGTATAAGTTAAAAGTTACTATAAACATGAATTATCATTGCTTATATTACTAGTTTGGGAGAATGTATATACACTGAGAGATCAATGGTCACAAAGATACTCATTCATAAATAGTAAACACTTGATTCTGGAGGATTTGAAGATAAGCTATTTACTACTTGCTATTTTCTTTTCTGGACTATCTGACAGGGCTTTAAAAAGTTCTTGGTATAGATTGTGATGGGAGCTGTGAGAGCCCCCAGTAAATTGGTTTTTAAAAAAAGTTCTTGGAAAAATTCTATCATCTTCTAAGTCCATTTCCCATGAACATTTTAAATTAGTCCCCATATATGTAGGCATTTTATTTTATTTTTTGGCATTTTACTTTTAAGAACAGCAAGAAAGACCAATGTTTACTATTGCTAGTCTCTGACTGTTGAAATACAATAGTCATCTATATACAGTTTAGAAAATATATTTCATGGTACTGGGATCCCAAGACTGTGATTTTTTTAAAAGGCAATTTAATATAGAAAACTATACTTATGAGAAGTAACCAAATAAAAGCACACAATTTTTTAAAATTCAGAGATTGTTATTTTAGTGATTTTTAAAAACAAAACATTTTTGTACAAGCATATTTAAACAGTGGAGGTGGGAAAAATACTTTATATATTTATCACATTCAAAAATATCTCCAAACTATAAAGCAAAAAACCCCCAAACCCACTGCTAGATAGTCAATTTTGACTCATAGCAACTTTTCAGAGACTGTAAATCTAATGGAGCAGATAAACTCATCTTCATCACAGACAGAGTGGCTGATGGTGGTGACCTTGCAGCTAGCAGCCCAATGCTTAACCCACAGTGCTGCCCGTATGCCATTTAAAAAAAAGTATACCTAATTATTCTAATTCCTTAATATTGAAGCTTCTTGTCGAGTGCTGTGAAGTGGCTCATGGTAGCCCTGTATGGAACATTACATTTCTCCACCGAGTTTGCAAGACTGAAGTTTTAGAAGCAGATCATTAAACTCATATCCTTAATGGGTTGGCTGCAAAGGCTAACCTTTAGGCTAGTAGTAGAGTGACTAACCATTTGCACCACTGCCCAGAGAACCTAAAGCTTGCAGAGAGTTTATTTTAAAAGCAAAACACATACAGAAACTCTAACTAGTTTAAATAATACCCAATCTTTCACGGCAGAGCAGAGGCTAGAAAACAGGATGATTACATGTGGTAAAGGTACTAGAGAGTTGGGTGTTGGGGCCGGTCCGAACTAGGCAGCCCCAGTTTGGACTAAGCTGAAGCAGGTCCAGGCCCTGCACGTGCTTCTCTGCACGTCCCAGAGGTCAGCAGCAGTCAGTGCCAGAGAAGATAACCGGTGAAACCTGATGTTCCTGGTTCAAAGAAAGCCTCCAGAAGTCCACAAGCAATTCTCCCAGTTTCTAGACCCCATATGCTAATTGCCATACATTCCTCACCACCCCTTTAAAAACCCTCGCCCCCAGCTGCTGAGCATGACTTCCCTGACCTGTTGGCCTAAGTCACGGAACCTCGTCCAGGAGCTCCCCTAACCCCTAATAAAGCTACAGTATTTCTGCTTCTGCCCTCCCTTGTCCTGCCAGTTATGTCCGTCTTCCTCCCTGTTCCTCAGTTCCGACTTTATATCGGGAATGATCAGTATTCTTTTTTTTTAATATGTATATCATTGGGAGAGCACATGAATTCATGTAGTAAATCAGACACAGACTAATAGGGGAAAAAAAACCGGGAAGAAATCTGCTTAGAGTCCCTTATAAAAATAGTCCATTTCAATATAACTATGAAATATATATAGTAGATACCCCCAAATGAGAATTTTATCAATTAATGTCATTTAATAAAAGATCAGTTTATACATTCTTTTCAATTATATCCGTACAAAATTATAAATCACTCAAAAGAATCTTTTTACACAAATCAAATTTACAAGTTCAGGATTTTCAAAACAGGCTAACATTTTAAAATCACCGTGGATTCTATTTTTGTAACAAAAACAATATAATGACAACTGTATACACTTAAATTTTCTAAAAGCTCAATGGAACAATGATGCCATGTTAATAGCTTTGAACACTTGTACATGAGGGGATCTCAAAAAATTCAAGGAAAAAAGGAATTGAACGATAATGGAACTTTTTCACATGCTTTTTGAAGCCATTTGCATCTACTTTAAGGGTCTGTTGGATAATGGATTTAAAGAACAAATGTTAAAATAACCAAATGGTTATTCTGTTATAAAAATTACGTTCTTAAAACACTTAATTTGGCCATGACCCAAATATGTGAATTATATTAACAGCATTTAGCAAAGCAAGACACACAAAATTAGATTTTGACAGATGATTCTACTTTGGTCCTATTATGATACATATTATGTAATTATGATACATATTCTGGAGATTTTAAGGATAATTTTTCAGTACAGCAAGTAAGCTTATAAACCTTTAAAGTATATATCATATGTAATTAAATAGTATCACAATTAAAGTGTAAATGAATGCTGCTAGTCTCTCTTTACAAAACAAAACTCAGTTAAGTGATTGAACAAAGGCATTTTAAAAGTAGAGTTACTTGATATTTATAAAACTGTATCCGTTTTTAACAACAGAATTCTCTTAAGTATCCTGAGTACAAAATCAATTAAAATTTCCTGTCAGATTCTATCTCCTCAGAATCTAGTTTAAATACCAAACTTTAGTTTAAATACCAATCTAGTTTAAATACCATTCTTTCTATGAAATTCTGTAACTTTCAAAATAAATTTAAGTTTTACATTTATAAGTTACAGTTTATACCATAAAAGTCTGACTTCTCTAAATGTACTTGTTATTAAAGAATACTACTACTCATCTAAATACTTTGTACTTACATTTGAAACTTTTCATTCCAAACACACTATTTAAAATTTTTACTATCATTGGCACTCTTCTGAAATACAACAGCTTCATTATGAACAGTTAAGAGATAAGAAAAATAAACCTCCAAAAAGAATAGGAATTTAAATAGTTAAGGAGTCACCATGAACAAGGATTATCATTATCAAATTGACAAAATAAGGCCTTTGGAGGTTGAATAGGTCATTAAAACATACATCAATCACACAAACAAGAAAATGGTTTCAATTGTATCTATGATATGATGCCCATGATTATTAAGAACTAAAAATTATGAACTACATGAACTAAAAATTATGAACTATTAAGACCAATCTCTTAATAGTAAACATTTTCAAACCTAGAAATGCAAAATAAAAATTATGCTTTAAGTTTTTAATTATATTTTATAAACTTTGGTGGGAATCTTGAAATTTGTATCTTAGATATTTGAAAATATATCGTTTACCATTACAACTAACATGTCTAATATCTAATAATTTACCTACAATAATTTTTGAAGTATTAAAGTACAGGAAGATTAAACCTGAATGAATAATGAATGCACAGTGAATTCACACATAAGCACCCAAACAGTCTGTCAGTGTGGCGGAACATAAATCTATAGTGTTAATCCTGTGCATTTGTAGGAGGAAGATTTCATTTATCTTTGTATAATAAGATATGTCTGCATGTTGTTGCAGTCCAAAAACACCATGCTTAAAATGTGGTAAACTTTAGTGCTGTAGAAGATGGACACTGAAAATCATGAGTTTAGAATCATCAGCCAATTGATTTAAAATATTTTATAACTTGAAACATTAAAAACTCTGGATGGATAGATTAAGTATACTAAATTCTCATTGACAAAGTAACAAAGCCAATCCTAGTTAGCCAAAAGTACCCAACAGTTTGTAATATAAGATTTTTGAATTAAATTGTTTAACAAAATACCTTAGAACTATATAAAAATAGTTTATTTTTTACAGTTTTAATATCTATGAGAACAAGAGACTTTATAAAATATATACAATGAGTGAAAAAATAAAATTTTTTTTTATATTCAATAGGTAATTATACCTATAGTCAATAATTGAATTAAACCCACATCCCAATTTTAGAAAGCATTGTTGTCTAACAGTTCATCTTACCATTTCTGATAAATTTTCTCTGCCCTTGAACCAACTTATTCAGTAACTCTTATAATTCACAACCTCAACTGCAAGTGTTAATCAAAGTGCTTCAAAAACTACTGATTTAAGGTAGCGTTGAGCTGCTAATGGCAAAATCAGCAGTCAAAACCACTGACCCACTCTGAGGAAGGACAGGGTGTTCTTCTGCCTTCCAGGGCTGACTTGATGGCATTTAAGTTTGATATTTTGAGAGCTCCTTCACAGCAGCTCTAGTAGGGCCACACTAGGGAACTCAGAATTCTCACCTCTCCCAGGTATTACTCAGAGCATTCTTTAGCAGTGGGTTTATTTAAAACAAACAAAAACACCAAAACAAACCACCCTGCCTGCTAGTCGAATTTGATTCATAAGGACCCTATATAGGGTTTTCTAGGCTGTAAACCTTTATGGAAGTAGATAGTCTGTCTCTCTCCCACAGAGTGGCTGGTTGTGTTAATACTGCCAACCAACTGTATAGTTAGTAGTTCAATGCTCACTTGACAGCGCCACCAAGACTCCTCAAAAGTTCT
Organism: Echinops telfairi; assembly: GCF_000313985.2. Taxonomy (NCBI): domain Eukaryota; kingdom Metazoa; phylum Chordata; class Mammalia; order Afrosoricida; family Tenrecidae; genus Echinops; species Echinops telfairi. The sequence continues at coordinate 17,243,651 of NW_022104341.1, forward strand.
TGAGAAGCTTTGAATTTAAAGGTAAAGAGTCATTTCAAAGAATGCACCCTGGAATATCTCCAAGAAACATCATTTGGTCTTAACTCATTGACAACTACACATTTTTGGGGGGCGTTGAGTGTGGGGGTGTGTGTGAGAAGATGGTGTTAATTTAAAAACATGTTACAAATCAATCAGTAAAAAATACTCATTTAAAAACTTTCTACTAGTTATATATACTATATGATTAATAGTTCAAAATTCTCCAAATGGAGGTATTACAGACAAGACTTATTTTAAATGAATATTTAACCCTTTCAACTTACATCTTTAAACTTTAATGGAAATTAACACCCAAAATTTTAGAGATATAAAATTTATCTGATTTATAGAAAAGAAATGCAATTAGAAGATTAAAGGTAAATTCTATCAGTGTAATAGCCAATGCCTACTTCCATTGGATTGCTTCCAGCAGTTTTGAAGCATCAAAAACTCAACCCAACCCACTACCATCAAGTTGACTATGGGACTCACAGTGACTTTATAGGGCAAAACAGAACTGCCCCAAAGGATTTCCAAGGTTGTGAATCATTATGGAAGCAGATTGCCACTCTTACTTAAAAAGTGGCTAATGGATCTGAACTACCAACCTTTAGGTTAGTGGTTGAGTGCTTTAACCACTGTGCCAGCTAAGGTGGTCTTAAAATGTTCATGGAGAAATAGATGTGTTCAACTGCCTAAATGAACTTTATCCGCTGACAAAGCCAACACATAATGCTACTTCATCAACTTTTATGTGGTTTAACAAATAACATTTAGCGATCCTTTTGTTAAGTAATAATCCTTTATATAAATATAAAAATCTCAGAAACAAGAAAAACATTTTTAAATCATACTTCTATTTTTTCACAGCTTTGTAGGTAATAGTTATAATTTTCAAACTTTTAATATTCCATGTAATTTGCTATATCTGAACAGAAAGGATAAGGTAAAAACACTTAATAAAATTAAATATATCTTATTTTGAAAATTGTTATCTGATATGTTGTGTGCTATTGCAAAGAGTGCATAGGGCTTTTCTGCAGCAATCAAAAGGTAAAAATGTTTTTAGGATCAGATTTCAAGTTTTTTCCAATAATTACTCAACCCTCTGGAAATATTTTCAAGTGTTGATTTCTAGATACAATAGGCATTCTGTTATATTTACACATATTTAAATTTAAATTTTAATATTGTCAAACCACTGAGTAATATCAGATTCACCATGATGATATCTTCACAGAATCTGTGGAAGTCCTCCGTGCAAGACTAAAGTAGAAATTCCAAGTGCACCATCTTGAAAAACTAGTCAAAGGTAGCATACAGCTAGGCTTTAGTAAGATTGCCTGCGGGCTTGGGATTGTAGCCATACAGGAAAGTAGCTGCTATTACAAGGATGGCTCCAAGGAAAAAGACACTATATAAAATGAGAGAAAAATGAAAAAGAAAAATCAGATGCAAGGAAAACAAGCTTCTGCTATTTATTTACTTACTTATTAACGAAACAGCTATAACTTAGAAAAATGTTCCTGTATTAGATACAGCTTACAAATACTGAGCACGTACTGCATTCGGGTATTTGGCTCAGTGCTTTATATGCATTACCTCATTTAGTTCTCCAGGTACCAGTACTATCCTCCTTTCTGACATAAAAGGAAACCACAGGGTTTAAAAGATGTAAGTAAGTCACTCACCCAAGTTCTACAGTTTTAGATAGAAAGCAGGATGAGATGGAAAACAGCAGAATCCTGGTATGTCTCCTTCTAGAGCCTATACTTTCATCCATCCTGTACTATAGACTACTTCCCATAGGACAGAAGTTTTTAATGCTGCATTTCACCTTAATATACCTTTAACCTACAGTACATTGAATAGTACTGTACTGAGAAAATATCTCAATTTTCTTAAGTGTTTGAAAACATAAAGGGAAGATGACATTCTTTTATGTTACAACCAAGGTAAAGTTGAATTTAAAATCCAAGGAAATACAAGCCTCAGAAATGATTTTTATAGGACACTTTAGAAAAGGAAATTACTTAGATCAAACGCAGACTTCTTAGTTTCCTCTTTATACTGACAATCTTAAAATACAACAACAGTAAGCATACAAGTAGTTGCCTTTGAGTCAACCAGCTCATGGTGCCCATGCAGTTCAGAATGGGATGCACTCCAGAGGGGTGCAGTGGCGTCATCTTTCTGAAGTGGAACGTTAGGCTTTTCTACCTCTGAGTGACGCCAACTGCAAACCTTTTGGTTAGTGCTGAGTGCTTACTGTTCAGTGGCACTCAGGATCTGCAGAGATAACATTCCTAATTATGAAGGTGGAAATGAACTTAAACTGGAGCTTTTTAACTGGAATACCAATCTTAACTTCAAAACGTATGTTCTTCAAAGTGCTGTTGTGTGGACATAGTTCTGATTTTCATGTCTATATTAACAATTCAAAATCCCTCTCCTACTTTAAAAACAAAAGCAATGTTCTCTATAGGAAAAAGATCACTAATCCTTACCTTCACAATATGGCTCTTCCATCCTCATCACCCATCCTCTTCCCTAGTCAACCTAAAAATACAGTCACTCCCTATGCTTGCAATTGCTCTCTCTCCCACCAATTATGTATTGATAAATTCCCCTATTTATTTACTCTCTATCACATATCACTGTATATTAAGTAATACATTATTTGCCTGTCTTCTTCCCTGCCTGGCTATGTGTTCCTTTCTTCATCTTTATACTCTAGTGTCTAGTATATACAGTAATGTGCCACATACAGTCATGGTCCCAACCTCCATAAAGCCTATTATATTAAAAATTCCAAGTACACACAATGGTTTGTACTTGGACAGCAAGTACAATAGAAAATTTGGCTTAATTTGCAAGGTGCATGAAAGCATTATCATTATTATTAATTATTATTGTTATTGTCTTATGCTAAGGAGGTTTAGTGTATCTGGAAGTGATTCTTTAATGTTTTTTACGCTTAGAACTGTTCATTATATATGGAGATAAACATTTGACTAACTGATGTTAAAATGTTAAACATGAACTGTTCCGACTAATTCAAATTTGATTTAATGACAAACTAAGGGATGGAAAATTATTTCATAACCTGCAGTCTGCCTATAAATAGCATGGTGTTCACGAACATCCAAATAATATAACATAATATTTCACTAAATTATGCTAGTCAACATATGACTATGTAGGAAGTTCAATAATTTTCTTGTAGAATACTTAGTGCTGATTTCATGTAGTCGTAACTTTTAATAATCCATTGATGCAATTATACATATAAGACTAAAATAGATATAAAACCCTTTCTATAATTCATCTTAAGGAAAATTACTCATATAGGAAAGATTTCTTTTGGTCTAATTTAGTCTTAGTTGGTCATTATCTAGATTTTGGATGAACTTCTGGCTTGAAACTTTGCTAATCCTCTTGGGCTTTCTGAGCTTTTTGGAACAGCAGAGTCATGGGTTCAGTGTTCAGCAACACAAACGCTCTAAGCCCATCTCTTTGGGGATCATTCTAATAGTATATACTTGACTCCTAATAATGTCAAGAAACTGCGTGCTGCTTCTCCAGCCAACTATTTTTTGATTCTGAGGGGTGAAAATTCTTTAAAACAACAACAACAACAACCCTCCCTGCCCCCCAGAAAAATCCCATCAGAAGTTAATCATTATTTCAGTGTCCTAGTATATGTGAAATTTTCTTAGGAAAAATGGCAGGCAGAATAGTATCTCAAAGGTCTAGGTAAATACTTCCATTACTACAAATAGATACCCTGCTATAATTTATTTATTTACACTCCTGTTTTTCCAGAATCTAGCACAGTGACTGGCATGAACAGGAGACTTACTGACTGAGTTTCTGGTTTAAAAAAAACAAGCAATCCTACATGTAAGGTTTTCATTTTACTTAGATCTACAAACAACACTCATGGAAGCAGTAGTCAAGAAATCAAATGACATACTGCATTGGAATTATTTGCTGCAAAAGACCTCTTAACCTCCCTCCCCCCAAAAAAAAAATTATTCCAGAGGACAGCACTGAAGCTGCAGCTCAGGGAGAGAAACATGTCTGATCAGAGCACCCGGGAGCAAATGAAAGGGGAAGAAGAGAGAGTGGAGCACAACCTGGCCCACCATGCCTTGATGAGGATATTCCGGCTCAGAGGAGAGGGTCCACAGAGAAGACCATATGGTCGGCCCCACTATGAG
>NW_022104341.1:17252386-17256835 GCF_000313985.2 Echinops telfairi
GGGGGGGGAATGAGCTGATGCCAGGGGCTTAAGCAGAGAGCAAATGTTTTGAGAATGATGAGAGCAATGAATGTACAAATATGCTTTACACAACTGATGTATGCATGGAGTGTGATATTAGTTGCATATGCCCCTAATAAAATGATTTTTTAAAAAATAAAGCAAAAAATGTCATTTTGATGACTGAGGAGCACCTAACCCAAACGATGGTCTTTTTAATGTCCTCCTATGAAAGTGAAGGCTGAATAAGGAAGAAGAAAAATTAATACATTTGAATTCTGGTGTTGGTGAAAACTATTGAACATATGAACCATGGGTTGACAAAAAAAAATCAGTGTTGGAAGAAATTCAGTGAGTAGGGTACATTGGACCTGTCACCAGTCTCTAGAGAAGGTCATAGGACATCATGCTTGGAATAGGGTTTAGTGGAGAAGAGGAAGACCTCAACAAGATGGGTTGACATAGTGGCTGCAACAATGGGCCCCTCAAGAAGCCCACCGGGTTGTTTCCTTCCGTTGTAAACAAGGTTTCTAGGGTTGGAACTGGCTGCATGACACCAAACAACAATCAAGGAAAGGATGGTAATGTCAATAAGCAAAACATAAGCACAAGGAAAACAAGTTAGGAAAAAGAATATTAGTGGTATAACAAAAGTAGAATTACGTAGCAGTCAGTTGCAAACAGGAATGTAGAGCTTAGGTGAACCCCCCACAGGGCTTCTAAGGTCATGGGATCTTTAGAGGAGCAGGCAGCCACATCTATCCTCTTTCCCCCACAGACTGAGGCTGGTGGGTTTGACCACGTTAACTTTCAGAGAACAATTTAACCACTGCACCACTAAAACACAGCAGCTCAGAAACAAGGATTTACCTACATTGACATTTCAATAAGATCTACACTTACTGCTAAAATACTACTATATACTTCTCTTGATTAACTTGCAACGTCTTTATTCCTTGTAAGACTTATAGCCCTCAGCACTGTATGAAATTTTAATTGAAATTTTTTGAAAAAGCTGTAACTTTTAAAGCATATCCCCCAAACCTGCAAGTTTCAAACTTTCTCTAATCGCATCACGACACATATCTTCCCAGTTAGTGAGCAAGGAATAGTCTCACAAAGACTGTGGTGCTAATTCTGAGGTCAGTTTTACTAGTCACATGATTCGTTGTCACACTGAACAACAATTTGAAATACTTTCAAATTATTGACTCAAAAAAGGTACAGCTCTATACATGTTCTAAGCCTATCACCTAAGATGCTAATCAAAATCGCAAATGTCCCCTACACTAATAAAAGGAGCATCTTCTAGTTTCCACTGCCACATTTTTATCCTGGTGGCACCGTGGTTACCTATCAGGCTGCTAAACCCAAGGTGCGCAGCTCCAAACCACCAGCTGTTCCTCGGGAGAAAGACAGAGCTTTCTACTCCCTTAAAGCGTTACAGCCTCGGAAACTCACAGGGGCCATTCAATCCTGTTCTCTAGGGTCTGTAAAAGTCAGCATCAACTTGATGCTGTTGAGTATATTCTATCAACAATTCTCCAGTAACACAATGATTTTTATTAAAACAACTGCTGTCAGTTCAAAATATAAAGTTATGATTCAACAAATATCCTCAGCAACAATTATGGGCCTTGCACTGTCCCTGCTTACACTTTTATATCAAATGAGTCTTCTGAAGAGAAGAGGAAAGACATTCTTGGAATGGAGGGAGCTGCTCCTTCTATTTAGGGTAGTCTCTTGAAAAAGAAGAACATGGCATCAGAAGTGGAGGAAGGCTCATTCACAGTTGGTTTTCTTTTGTAATCCAAGTAACTTTTATGAGAGAAAGTGAAGTTTCGAGTAGTACAGTCTCAGTTAGTACACCCTCTCCCTGGAAGGCAGGGGCGGTGGGAGAGTTCACGATTGAAAAACAACATGGGAAAATGGCCGTTAAGAGGAGTCCTCAGAACCAAAAGAGGAGTCCCAGACTGAAAAGGGAAGAAGAGAGTACATGGCCTGAGCTCCGAGCACTCAGGGGAGAGGCCACGCTCCAACTGAAAAAGAGGCACCTGAAAGCGAGAGGGACCTGCTCTCAGCCTGTGCTATTTATTCCCTCCTGTCCCCACTTGGGAGGAGGGGTGTGGTTGAGGGTATTGGTCCCTCTTAGTGGCTGAGTTCAGGCACATGTGTGATGTAATGTTGCTGGTGCCTAGTATTGTGCCAAATTGACTTCCACCTGTGTCTAGGTAACCTTGGTCTTCATTTAAAATTTTTGATGTACAAATGGCACAACCTTGCTTGCTATAAGCCAAAAAGACTTGAATGGGGACTAGCAATCAAGGAATGAAGCCTCCAGTATGGATTATAATTCAATGTAAAGACAACAAGTATCCTTATAGTTGGAACAGTAAACAGCTTGATAAATAGAAAAAAGATGGAAGCTGTGTAAGGTTTCTGTTCACTTGGACTTGCAATCAATATATATGGAAACAGCAGTGAAGAATTCAAGGAAATAGTCTATTGGGCAAGTGTGCTGCGAAAGAGCAAAGCTATCACTTTGAGGGTGAAGGTGTCCCGGGCCCAAGCCATGGCATTTTAGATCGTCTCATACGTGATAGCTGGATCACGAATTGATGCATTTAAGTTACATTGGTGGTGAAGAATCCTTAAAGTACAAAGGACTGCCACAAGAACCAACAAATTCATCTTGGAGGAAATATAGCCAGAATGCTCCTGGGAAGTGAAGGTGACAAGACTTTGTCTCACTTACTTTGGGTATCTTAGCAGGTGGGACTTGTCTCTGTAAAAGGACATCAGGGCTAGTTAGATAGCCAAAAAAGAGGAAGACCATCACTGAAATGGATTCGAACAGTGGCTGCAACAATGGGCTCAAACACAACAATTGTGAGGATGGCACAGAACTGGGCAATGTTTTATTCTGTTGCACATAGGGTCATTATGAGCTACCACCAACTCAGTGGCACCTGATTACTGCAGCTCGATTATGTAACATTTGAGTAAAGACCTGGGCAGGGAAGGAGTATGCCATGAATGCCCTCGGAAGTCTAGAAGTGGTGGGGTATGTAAAGAACAGTAAAGGAGGTCACTGGTTTTTAAAGAGACAAACAAACAAAGAGCACTAGATTCGTATAGGAAGGAAAATGAAGGTCAAATCAAATAGGCCAAAAGGAGTTAAGAATGATAAATTTTCAGCGACATGGGAAGCAAGTCAAGGGCTTCTGGGCAAAGTTTATATTGCAAAATATGATTCTGGCTGCTGAAAAGATAAGATTGCGTGCATTGGGCAAAATAAGGAGACAAGTCAGTAAATGAAAAGTGAAGTGGGTTGGGACCATAATGATAGCAGTGCAGATTATAAGGGATAGGGAGATTCTGGAGATACTAGAAAGAACTGATAAGATTTGCTTCTGAATTAGAATGATGTGAGAAAGATAAAAAAAATTGATGAGCTTGTTTCTTATTTCATTCATAAAAAAAAGACTTTCCACACATTCTATATCCTCCTATAAACTTATCTATGTCCATTTTATAAACTCTGCCTTTTCTTGGGTTTCTGTGGCTATACTGCACTCCTAAGGAAATTGAGGAGAATTCTGGTCTAAGTAACGATGCATAGTGAGTCTTCTATTTACTAAGAAAGGCAGCTCTGACAGGAGAGGGAATAAGTTCTTCAGTAGACACTCAAGGGAAAATGTGAAGTAGACAATTAGATGCAGGCCGAATACTCAAATGTACATTTGAGAGTTAGCATAAAGATGATATTTAAAACCCTGAGAATAGATTATCAACATGAGAATGAATGTACATAAAAGAGGCCCAAAGACACATTCCTGGTAGACTCAACAGTTTAGAGGTTGGGAAAATGTGGTTTGCGAAGTTGAGGGAGAGCTACTAAAATATAATCTCATTACTCTGGGATTTTATGAGAGGCTTCAAAAACTTTTGGGAAGACCACAAAAACTGTTATACAGGCACAATTGTTCAGTCTAGTGCTGGTACAATGATAAAAACAATGACCAAAGGAACAGAAAAAGAGAGCCCCAAACCAAACTTACTACCTACACACAACTGACCTTTGAAAAAGGACCAAGGTAACATTAAATGGGAAAGAGATGGTCTCTTCAACAAACGGTGCATGTATAATTAGATTTCCGACTCCAGGAGAATGAAATGGTACCTGTACCCCATGTACAAAATGAACTCAAGATGGATCAAAGACCTGTCTTAGAACTTAGTTTCTGAATACCTGTTTGTTGAAGCCTATGGATGACAAAAGAGCTTTGGTGATGTAATACATTGGGCTGCTAACTGCAAGCCAGCACTTTGAAATCACCACTCACTCCACAGGAGAAAGAGGGGGCTTTCTATTCCCGTAATGAGTCACAGTCTCAGAAACACACAGGGAGTTTTACCCTGTGGAGAGACTCTATGGGTTTCTGGGGC
>NW_022104341.1:17259471-17273276 GCF_000313985.2 Echinops telfairi
CTTAAGTTCTACTTGAGATTGAGGTCTCTGTAATACCCTAAAACAAATATGAACATGAATCCTAGAACTATAAAGCTCATCAATGAGAAAACACGGGTACATGTAAAGGCCCTACTTGAGGGCACAGACACATTAAGAAAATGCACACAGCACATGAAAAAATGCAACGTGATGGACCGACTAAAAATAAGACACTTATATACATCAAAAGACTAAAAATAGAACCCACAGACGGGAAAAATTTGACAACATAATGGGCAAGGCGCTAATCTCTTAAAATCTATAGAAAACAGTAATACCTCATTAAAAAGTGGGCAGAAATGCTCATGATCTCTAGCAATCCAGGAGACACAAATCAAAGCAATTATGAGATACTACCTTACACCGAGAATGAGTCAAGTTCAACAAAACAGAAAACAGCAAATGCTGGAGAGGCTGTGGGGGACTGGAACCCTCACACTGCTGGTGGGACTATAATTATGTGCAACCACTGTGGAAAGCAGTATGGGAATAGAAATTCCACACGATCCAGCAATTCCTTCCCAGGTACACATCCTAAAGAAGGAAGTGTCATAATATAAAAGACATTTGCACCCCCACAAATATTATGCAAGACCACTGTTAAAAAGGCAAAACCCCAAAAGCTAAAATAAAGATAAAGCAATTAGCTAGACAGGTGATAGGTGTTTACTTGGGTGAAATAAATACACAAGATGGAGAAGAGCAATCAAGGGTAAACTGTCTGGGGTGGGGGGGGGTTGATGAGTAGTTTAAACAGTTAAAGATAAAGCTGATCTGAAATATAAACCCTAAGAAATTTATAATTAAAAAAACTTTCGAAAAAATGGAATGAAAAAATAATGGCTCTGTATTTTTCACCAATTCACAATAAAACATTTAAATTTTCTATGAGCCACCTTCTCTCTATAAACAATCTTCTTCATAACGTTATCCACACTCGTGGCTTTAGTTGTACATTTAAAAATGTTGGCAAGCTGTGTAAAGAAATTATAGCCCAACCCTTAAATTTGTTTTACAAATATTTATCTGAGGGAGGAAAATGCATTCCTATTAGAGAAAATTCTGGCCAACTAAATTTGCTTACAAAACTTGCCTGTGGAAGATTTTCTTTCATGCATTTATTTAGTTTGAAATTTTAAAAGAGTTATGAAAACAAAGACACATGGAAAAGACACAATGGACTAACGGGTGACACAAACATCAATCTCTGCCACCCTGAAACCAGAAGACCTTGATGGGGCCTGACTACCACTGCTAACTGCTCTAAAAAGATCACACAGAAAGTCCTGGACAGAGTAGGAGAAAAATGTGGAACAGAACTGATAATCATAAAGAGACTAAGTTTACTGTTCAGAGAGCAAGTGGACAGCCAAGACTGATTCATTCTGCCAAATACTCATGTCTAAAGAATCATAACTTGTCTGTTAGTTATCCTTTAAGTGCATGTGGAGTTCCATGAAAAAAGCAGCTAGCTGAGTGCACGACTAAGGTGCTCACCCGAATGGCCTCCCGGCAGTGAGGGTTGTCATGTGTGGAGGAAAGGTAGTACTTTGGTATGTAGTAGGCTACTTCCACTAAAGAACAAAGCATCAAAAAGACAATGTAATTAAGGGCGGCAACGTGAGGATTTAAAGAGATCATGGGTAAAAAAAAAGGTAAAGGTAGCATTTTATTAAGGACAAAGTTCAGAGAATTAGGAAAGAGGAAGGATTAAAATAGGCAACAGAGAAGTGTACTGAGTGATGGTAAATTGAGGGGATTATGAACGATGAGCTGCTAACTATAAAACGATGATCTGTAAACCTTCACCAAATTCATAATGAAAATTACAATAGATCTAATATTTTAATAAGTCTTTAAAAGTTGTAACAAGGCAAAATTTATCAGATCACCTTACTTTTAGAGATTTAAAAAAGAGTAGAAAATTTGTTTTTACCTGGTTGGCACAAAATCTTGTAGCCAAAAATAGGATATCAGTGTTGATAATATTATGGACAAAGAGGTTGCAAATCCTTTTAAAATATTATCCGCATACTTAATAACAGCTGCTATTACAAGGCCTCCAAGTGCCTGCAAAATTTTAAAAGATTTTTAAAAATGAATATATATTAAACTGCGTTCTCATTAATCAATAATCTTTCAGGCTTTTGTCCTATAAATTTAATCCTATTGTAAGTGATTTATATTGAAAAACCTTTTAATTCTTCCAGAATCCAGATTTCTAGGGTTTAAGGCAAGGGTGATTCACCTAAATCATTTGCCTGTGGGTGTTCTTTTGAACTATGACCCTTGAAGAAAAGCTTAACCGACTGTGCCAGCAGGACGCCTACAAACCCACTACCTTTGAATCAATTCTGACTCATAGTGACTTTGGGGCTAAGTACAACTGCTCCTCTGTAAGGTATCAGACTAAATATGAGACTAGACTTCATTTTTCTCACTTGGAGGAGCTGGTGGATTTGAACTACTGACTTTGTAGTTAACAATTTAACACTTAACCCACTCTAATACCAGAAGGTCCTTCCCTAAAATTACCTTTAAGTCTTAATAAGTAGCTTAATGGAGACTGTTCTGCCTTTGGTACTGAGCTGTTTTGAAGTTACATATGAATAGGAATGAGTGGGGACAGTGACATAGTGGATTACTTGTTGGGCTGGGAACAAAAGGCTGGTCATTCAAGCCCATCAGCCACCCCAGGAGAAGAAGTCCTTTTGATTCACAGCCTTGGAAACTCAAGACTCTATCCTATAAGGACTCTATCCTAAACGGTCACTATGAAACAGAATCAGCTCAATGGCAGTGAATTCGCTTTTGGTTTTTTTTTTTGACGAACAGGAACTCCTGTGTTTGACTTGGTTAAATTACTATGTAAATTCTGTTCCCTGACTGCTTTCAACTTTTTGAACTATTTCTGACTCTCTAGTCACATTATCACCCCGGTTTACAAATCATATGTTAATAAACTTGAATGAATTTCTATTATTGACTTAATGATGCTTTTAACAAAATTAAATACATAATCCAAAGGTTATTTCAAAAAGTATCTAATAAAGTGAACACTTGAACAATCAGCCATCAGTTATATTAGAATTTAAGTATAATATGAATAAAATATTATTATCCTTATCCAATTTAGTGATGATATATCACTTTGGGGGGGGGGGAGTAGGAAGAGCAGTCATTCTAAACTAGAAAATATTTTTACTTTTGAGTACAAAATAAAGTAACTCAAGACATGTTACTCGACTTTCAGTAGCCTCACACATTGACTTTCTCCCCAGTCTAGTCCTTTCACTGCTGTCGGATTCCTCCCTAACGCAAGCACACTGTACACTTCATACTATAAGAATGTAGGAAGAGAACTCCGTAGCACATCTCTCAAACCAGATTGTGACTACCGAAATAATAAAGTTTTACTGCCTAGTTTTGTTTTCTGCCAAACCCTACTTACCAGCTGCCAACCCTGGGCTACTCACCTTACCAGCTCGCACTGCATCTCTCTTCCTAGAATGGAAGTTTATTAGAGAGAGTAATGCATTATGCCAATCAATAGCACTTAATGTTTGGGCCTTGGGCCATAATACTTCTTGGCACTTTGTCAATCATCTACTTATTCCCTATCCAATCCCCCAAACCAGCTCTATGTAATTTTTAAAATTTTGCTCAGATCTTCAGCCTGTTATTCTTACTCTGCTAGGAGAAAAGCCTTCATATGTAAACTCTACAACCTTACCCATCTCTATTTCACAATTTCTCTATATTTTCACTTAATCTCATATTCCCATCTATCTTTTCTATTGTTGTAATGCGTGCATGTGTATAAAATATAAATATGTCACAATATTTACTAATAGAAGTGTCCTGCCAGCATTCATTCAAAGGCAACTCTCCTTTGCCATCCTCATCACCTTCTAGAACCTTGTTCCTTATACTTTCACACACGTATAGGAGAATAGAAGACTGTCAGGACAATGACATATTTTCATTTTTTATCCTCCAGAGAGTATCAAATAAGTATTTTTTTTAAAGATGAAATTAGTTACTTGGAACTTTCCATTAGTCAATTCTTTAATGATTTCGTTATTTACAAACCACAGTAAACTGATTGGAATATTGTAAAACTTTTCCCTTCTGTGGATCTAGCAGTAGCTGCCCGGATTCTCTCTATGACAATGGATTTCATTAGCATTGGGGATAAGACTTTAAATGCTTTACCTGCAGAACAACCACTATCCAGGTCAGTCGGTTATATCCCTGAAAAAATCCGTTCTTTGATACCAATTCACCATCATAAATGTATACACCCATTAATCCAAATACACTCCCAAAGAAACCTAAAAAACATATAAAGTTTAGGCATATGTGTCACTTAGTTTGCTTGAGGAGATATTTTCCATTAATATTCCATATATCTTATATTTATCTTTTCCTTTGACCACTTAATTTTTATTTGGATACTTATATAAATGTAAAGGTATACTTATAACTGTAAAACAAAGATATAAGAATATAAAAAAACAGAGATCAACTTTGGAACACTAAAAATTATAATGTAGAAATCACATTGTTAACCCTAGCCATTTTATTTACCTTTTTCTCCTTTTCACTGTGCAACTTGCTTCAGTACCTGAAGCCCAGGGGGCAAGGCCAGGCAATCAATGGTCCGGGGCTAGTTTGTTCTTCCATGAGACACTATGAGAGACCCATGGGGCCGGGCCTGCCATAAACCCAAACCCCTGCACTCGATTCATATTTTTACAAATTGCTCACTTTTGGCCTATTTCATTGTATTTTGTGCCTTCCCTATTGCAAGGTCTAGATAGTCATACATGCAAATATAAAACTTATGATATGCAGGCTAGCATTTTTTCTTTATTAAATTCTTAAAATTAACAACTAATATCCCTAAAACCAGGGCTAAGAAGCAGACGATCACAGACCAGGCCAGAAATTGTCCTGACTGAAGCTTCAATGCTAATAGCCCAGTAAGAGCAGTGACTATGACTTGTTCACTGCTGGATCACTTGCTTCATAACAGAGCCTGCCACATAATTACTGGGTTTAAATGTTTTCCAGAAACACTCTGAGGTCATTAGTAAAGAAACCAATGCCTACCCACTACACCTGCCACCATCAAGTTGATTCTGACTCCCGGCAACTCTTCAGAACAAAGACATGCCCCATTCGGTTCCAAGACTCTAAATCTTTATGGGAGCAGACTGCTTCATCTTTCTCCCTTGGAGCAGCGGGTGGATTTTTATTGTAGACCTTATAGTTAGCATCCTATTGATTTACCCACTGTACCAGCAGGGCTCTGGGGTGGCCACTAGTAAAATGTGCAGCCCAAGAGTGTAGAGTTTAGTTTTCTTTAAAAATTCCCAACTAATCAAAGTATTCTACCAATGGAAATGAAATGAATACACAATGATCTTTCTAAAATGCCACTTATTCCAGCTCTATCATTTAAAAATTCCTAGTGTTCAGTCAAGGCTTCTAACTGGTCTGACATGGTTCAGGTTGCGTAATGGCCCAGGAAAGCAAGGGCAGCATAGAGGTTGAATAACGGCCAGATCTCCTGAGCCTCTGATGTAACCAAAGTAGGACACAGGCAGTGGTGCCCTGTTCCAAAGAGTGAGCTACTGCGCCCTCTGGATGGGTATTTTGGTGCTGTCGGCTGCCATTGGTAAGCAAGGCACCACTGACTGTTTCAAACTCTGGTCAGAATCCAGGATGCAAGAGATTTGGTTGCCAGTGTAATTATGCAGAAAAGGCCAATGTAAGGCAAGCATAAACTATCATTGTTTCTGTTGGCCATGAATGAACATTAACCCCATTTCAAACATGAAAATAATGCTACCGTAATTCAAAACTATACAAATGAACACTCCTGAGGGTATTAAAATTTTAAATTATAAAAGTAATACTTAAAAAAATATCAAATACATATATAACAATACGCCTTAGGAATTTTTAAAATGCTTTACATAGCCCTCTGAGGTAGATACTTTTATGTATACTTTATAGATGGAGAAAATAAGAGGTTAAATAACTTGCCCAAGCACATGCTGCTGGTGATTATTTATTTATTTATTTGGATGGATATTATTGCATTCTCTTTTTAAAAAGTATTATTTTAAATAATTTATTGGGTGCTCTTACAGCTCTTATAACAATCCAGATATCCACTGTATCCAGCACATTTGTACATATGTTGCTATCATTCTTTTAAGAACATTTTCTTTCTACTTGAGTCCTTGGTATCAGCTCATTTTTTTCCTCCCTGCCCCACACTCCATCCTCATCAACCCTTGATAAATTATAAATTATTATTATCATATCTTGCACTGTCCGCTGTTTCCCTTTGCCTATGTTTCTGTTATTCATCCCCCTGGAGGGGGAGGGGTGTGGGAGTGTGTTATACATCAGTCATTGTGATTGGTTCTCCCTTTCTTCCTCCACCTTCCCTCTACCCTCATGGTATCGCTACTCCCATTATTGTTCCTGACAGGTGCTGGCGATTATTATAGATTAAATTGAGTTAGAAAAGAGCAGCTTAAACAGAAGAAAGTGAGCACAACGGGGTGGGAGGAGCTACCTGATGGCTCAGAGGCAGACTCTACGAGAGCTCTGCAGGAGAAAAGACATGGGAATCTGCTCCTGTAAATATCATAACTTAGGGTAACACCAAATAAAGGTGAAGTCACAGGCCAGTGAATTAGTTCATGAGGCTCTTCGACCCAAAGTCTCGGACTCATGCCAAACCCTCTCCCTGCACAATTCTGGTAAGAAGGTGGGGAAAGATACTGATAGGAGTCACCTGTGAGTAAGTGCAAACAGGATTCCCTGGGATGCCATCCTGCCATGTATAAAATGAGCCTCTGAGTAGGAGGGATCTCATTATGAGCAAGTTAGGCATAGGGCATGTATGAACCCAAGAACCCTATGTGGTGAACCTCCTGGACCCAGAAAACAGCTATATCAGAGGAGCAGCACAGACTCAAGAGCCAGAGCATGGAGCTGCTAATGCTTTTGAACTGCTGACTACACAGTTAGCAGTCCACTGTGTAACCACTATGCTACCAGGTAAGCATATATGTCTGTGTGTGTATATGTGTATATATATCTATGTGACTATATGCACACATAGTCATATGAGGGTACTTCAAAAAGCTTGTATAACAATTCCATTGTCTCTTTTTTTCAGTGCATGTGTATAAACTATTAATAAACAGAGTTGATAATCTTATTCCTTCTTGGACATACCCATGGTTCAACCATTGAGGTCAGTGGTCTTGGTCTGTTGGCTTCAAACCCAAGGGCCTCTGAAGTGGCACAGCCCTGTGTAGGACCTAATCAGTAGTTGCTCCAGATCTTCACAGAGCTTGTTGGCCAGGACCTCGCTGTATTTGCCAACCATCACCTCTTTCTTTCTGTCTGTTCAAGAACCAGCATGCAATCTTGTACTACCATGGGTTCTGCACAATGGTGATCACCCGCTCAACCTCGTCCTTAGGTAAGCTACTCTCTTGGTGAGGTCAAAGTTTGCTTTTCTCAACACCACATGAGCATATCTTTGCCCCACACTTTTAATGGCTGTGATGGCAAAGGCTGTTTTCTGCTGCCCGTGATGTCAGTGCTGCAAAACGTGCTCAATTTCTTGATGATCACTAACGGCATGGCAGTGGCAGTAGCAGTGGTGTGGAATCCTCCAATGGAAGACTCCATTATTTTTTAATTCCAATTCCACAAACTTTTTGAAACTCTCCCATATATAATAAATCACACAGAGGTACCCTATGTGCATAATAAGATACAAAAGATGCATAATTATGAATATTTCTTGGCTGTAACCAAAACTTCATGAGCTTAGTTCTCTGGGTTTAAAGGATTAGGACCATAGTCTCATGGTACATAGGGGTCAAATGATAATAGTTCTTTTTTTTTTAATCATTTTATTGGGGACTCGTATAACTCTTATCACAATCCATACATACATCCTGTCAAGCACATTTGTACATTTGTTGCCATGATCATTTTCAAAACATTTTCTTTCTACTTGAGCCCTTGATATCAGCTCCTCATTTTTTCCCTCCCTCCCTCACCCACCTTCCCTCCTTCTCGAATCCTTGATAATTATCAATTATTATTATTTTTTCGTGTCTTACACTGATCGATGTCTCCCTTCACCCACTTTTCTGTTGTCCATCCAGCTGGGAGGAGGTTGATCATAGTTCTTAAAGTTATGTTCTACACCCTACCTTCACTTCAAGAAGAGGTCTTAAAAGCTGGCAAGCATACAAGCATTAGCTTTAAATTTTATTAAAAGCTGTACATTTATCTTATGCCTTTTGGTATGAGTATCATAGCTCTCAGTGGTGCAAAAGGTTAGTAAACTTGGCTGCTAACTGAAAGGTTGGTGGTTCAAATCAGCATGTTGGGAGAAAGGCCTGGAGATCTACTGCTACAAACTCAACCACTGGAAAACCTATGGACACAATCCTACTCATCAAGCCATGCCATAATTGACTCTTCAGCAATTGGCTTTGTATTACATTAATGGTAAAATGTTTTCAAGATTAATATATTGTTTTTAAAATTAAGCTAAATGTGATAATTAAAAACAGCTATTTTGTGAACTTGTGATATAATTTCACCAATATAATAGGCATCCTTTTTAGTTGATCTTTCTATTAATAAGAAAAGAAATATAATTCTTGAGTTTATGAAATTTTTTCTCTTCCCCATAATGCTAATTAAATGCTGTTTTTAACCTGGGGAGTGGATGAAAGATAAAACATGTATTTTACTTATATTTATAAGGACATTTGAAATTGTGGTTGACTATTTTTAAAAGACTGATTTTAGACTCACTAAAGTTGGTTATTTTATAATCTGGAAACCTTAGGATTCTTTGATCTTTGAAAAAAAATTGTTATTACAATGAAAACAGATAACACTGAGGCAAGAGGGAAAAAGCTTAGGACGACTATTGGATTTTACTTGTCTGGATCAAAGGAGAATGCGAGCACCAAAGACTCAAGAAGAAGCTAGTACACAGGACTACTAGTCTACAAGGACCTGGTCTCAGCGACCCCGACAACACTACTGACCATCATGAGTATTCCCAACACGTACTGTGCTCCTTTGAAATAATCATATATAGGAGACCAAATGGTCAACAATTATTTAAAACTAAGACGAGTCTGTAAAGGGGCAGTGAAACCAGATTAATGGAAATGGAACAACCAGAATGAAAAGAATAAGAATGCCCCATATTGTAAACAATGTAACCAATGTCACTGGACAACTTGGGTAGAAATTGCTGAATGGAAGCCTAAATCTTTACTAAAAACAGAATAGAATTGGGGGAAAAAAACATAGACAATACACTGTGTAGGACATGGAGAGGCTGATATACTACTAAAAAACAGACGTGGTAATGACGTGGCCAGAGAAACCATGGCTTCAAAGATGAGCCGTCTGTCATCATAAGGATAGACACTTGAAATAGAATGTGTTGATTTGCAGCATCTTTCAGGATGCATACATGTCAGAATCTTGGTATGAAGAGTTAAATGTTAAAATATTATAATAGTTGGCACATTTGTTACTCCTTTGTTCAGCAGAGATAATCCTTCATTATATTGGTTTTTATTTTTATTTTTTCAATTTTTAACTATTTACCTTCAATTCAATTGGTCATCCCCAAATACGTTGCAAATGCTGACCTACTAACTGCCATGAATTGGAATCAACTTATTGTAATGACTTTTTACCTTTATTTATTTATTTTAATCATTTTATTAGGGGCTCATACAACTCTTATCACAATCCATACATACATCAATTGTGTAAAGCACATTTGTACATTCACTGCCCTCATCATTCTCAAAACATTTCCTCTCCACTTAAGCCCCTGGCATTAGGTCCTCATTTCTCCCCTCCCTCCCCGCTTACCCCTCCCTCATGAGCCCTTGATAATTTGTAAATTATTATTTTGTCATATCTTGCCCTGTCCGACGTCTCCCTTCACCCACTTTTCGGTTGTCCGTCCCCCAGGGAGGAGGTCACATATAGTTCCTTGTAATCGGTTCCCTCTTTCCTACCCACTCTCCCTTTACCTTCCCAGTATCACAGACTTTTTACCTTTAATTGGAAAACTGTCTCAGAGATTTCTTAAAGAACCAAAATATTTTGAAATAAAAACACCTAATAAAATTTAAAATCAGAAGCCAATGTACTTTTTTCCCCTTCAAATTTCTTCTATTTAAGTATCTTAATCCCATTTCCCATGGATACAGTATAAAGGCATACCTCATTTTGATATTGTGCTTCACGTGTTACACACCACCGAGTAGTTTTTATAAACCAATGGCTTCTGGAAGCCCCGAGCAGAGCAAGTACACTGGCACAACTTTTTCCAATAGCACACACTCACTTCATGTCTGCATCATATTTTGGTAATTTTTGCAGTACTTCAAATATTTTCATAGTAATCCTGCATGCTTACTAGACTATACTATACTATAAAAAGTATACTATAAACATAAGTTTTATATACACTGGGAAACCAAGAAATGTGTGTGGCCTGCTTTATTGAGAGATTTGTTTGAGGTGATCTGCCTATATCTTGAAGGTACACTTGTATAAGTAACTTGCACCATCTTCTGGGAAAGAAGTAGTTACTACAGCCCCAAATGCTGAGGACACATCTGTATGCTTAAATACCAACATTCACTTAAGACGCAATATTTTTAAGGCAAAGAAAAATTAAAAAGCTATATATTTGGTTCAATAGACTATTAGCTGTGAGGCTAATTTTAACATATACAATTATTTGAATACAACAATAGAGTCACTTTTTTAAGCATTTAAAACTTACCAAGCTGAATATTTCTTATCCACACTGATTGTTTTGTTTCTTTTAGGATTTTCTCAAAGTAAACCCCAGCAAAGCCACTTGAGAAGCATGCTACGAGAACTGCCATGAGGCCTACAAATGGAGAGCTAGCTGAAAGGTCCTTAGAATCCTCTTCTTGAGAATCTGAGGGCCACTGAACAAAAAGAAAAGAAAAAAGGACTAAAGTTAATACTTTACAAAGTACACACTTACAGCCTACTCTTAGAGCTAAATGTGAAATCTATCAATATCATTTTTTAGGACTGTAGCCAAGCGATTTTGAAAGAAAACCTTAGAATCATGGGATCCATACCTCAACCCCACTCCTCACCATGGCAATAGTATACTACGGTTATAACTTAAAGTTAAATCAATACTTCATAATATTTAATTTCTATAGATGAGTCTATTACTTTGACATTCTCTAAAACTTATTTTAGTAAAAACAGTAGATGAAAGTAGATGAAAGAATGAGATTCCACTCCCTCTGCTTCATCAGCAAACACAGAAATAAACTTCAAAGAGATGTGTTAGCTCAACCATAAGAAAGGCAAGTTGGGAAGTGAACCAAGAACTGTCAAAGAAAGTCAGTCCATCAGAAAATGAAGGGAAAGTTTGGATGGCAGTGAGAAAACTGTGTTGAAAGTATGGATAGAATTTTTTTTCATTTATGGTTTTATTTAGCACAAATATAACTTGCAAATGGGCCATCTATTTATTTTCTTCACTGTGCAGCCTGGCGTTGGGATTGGTGACTCTAATGGCCAGCTGGGCTGCTCTTCCTACAATGGCTTTGCGATTCTTGGAGGAAACGTTGTGAGCAATCTCTGCACACTAAGACTTGTAGCACATCAGCAGCACTTCCAGCTCCTTGACGTTGTGACCAGGAACTTGCGGAAGCCACTGGGCAGCAGGTGCTGGGTTTTCTTGTTGCTCCCGTAACCAATGTTGGGCTTCAAGATCTGGCCCTTGAATCTTCTCCGCAACCTGTTGTCAATGGCTCTGGGCTTGCGCCAGTTGCATCAGATTGGTGCCGGATGAACTTCTTGGTCCTCTTTTTGACAAATTTTAGGCTTTACCAGGGGTCTGAGGGCAGCCATGATGCCGGGGGGGTGGGGGTGGGGGGGGGGGATGGCTGCCTCCTCCATAGGCACCGCCGAAGAAAAAAAGCAATGATAGAATTTTTAATTCATGTGGAAGCTAGATTTTTCTGGAGCCATGGAAGTTTAAATGATCCACCTGAAAATATTTCTCTCTGGGCCAAAATTGGTCTTCTAAAAGCCATCTTTAAGGAAAACTAGCTTAATTAGGGAAGAATATTTGCCTTGAGCATCGTATTGTTTTAAAGAATTAGCTATAGACAGTTTTATCTCAGTTCATTATCCCCGTAAATTTTATTTATTTGATGTTGTTGAGAGACTCTACCCAGCAAAACATGTATACAATACACCAATTCATAGTAAAACATACAACAATTCATCTTCTACACATACAATTTAGTGACTCGGATCACATTTTCCAACTGGGCAATCATTCTCATCTCCTTTCCCAAGTTGCTCCTTTCTCATTGCCATCAGCCCACTGCCTTCTAAACTTCCTATCTCATCTTTTGAGCTGTTGTCAATTTGACTAAATATAAGCAGTTTTTACATGTAAGCATAATGCTCATGCAGAATTTTTAACTTACTAGTTAAACTATTGGTTAATTTTAAGACGACTTCTAGGGAAATTTTTGGGTGTACAGTCCAGTTTATCTTAGAGCAATGGTTTCAACAGTCATCCAATTTCTACAGCTTCAAAAAATCTAGTCAATGAGAACTTGAAATTCGGTTTTGTATGCACCCCCTTTTGATCAGGATTATTTTGTGGAATCTTTTATCAAAATGCTCAGTAATGAACCACAGGCTCCCATAACCTGGCCAGAAGAACTACATGGTGCCTGGCGCCATTACCAATCACATTGACCAGAAGCACAATAGATGGTCCAGGTTAGAGTGAGGGGAAAATGTTTAACAAGTGCAAATTCAAATCAAGATCAGTATTTTAAAAATCCATACCATTGGCTAGACTAATGATACTATGATTCTCTCCCTCTCTCGCTGCCATTGATTCCAGCTCATAGGCAAACCTATACTATTATTATAATTACCAAATGTTAGTTAAACTATTTCTCAACAAGTTGATAATTCTGCCAAGGTGGACCAGTGATATATATATATAAATTACGTATACAAACGGATTTTGAGTTCGCACTTAATCATAAGCCTTAATCTAAGCACAATTAGTTTTTGCTCTGTCTTGCTGCTCAATACTTGTACTCATGAAATGATCACTGAAGAAAAGGGTACGATAGCAAAGTGTAGTGAAGAAATCAGATGGTGACTGGCTAAGTGAAGTGTCAGTCATGAGCACAAGGAAGCAGCACACTAGTCTGAGATCCAAGGATTGTGAATAATAAAATCCAGGATGAAAGGGAGGACATTATATTAGCGCTTCAATTATGAGCCCTTGGTTTGCACAAGGCCATGGATGCCGTGTAAGCACAAAATCCATTTGCAGAATCCTCATGCGAATTAAGCTTCCATTGAACTCCCTCAGACCCATGACTAGGGATATGAATAGTCTGGCCCTCAGACAGGTGCATTGGAAAGGGGATTACTGTAGATATAGTTAGCATAAAATTTAATACCTTATCATTTGTTTTCACTTTTTAACCCATTTTAACTTGTTCTAGTTTCTATTATCTTCTGCTTTCTTTTGGACTGCATTTTTACTGTTTTCATAGCAAGTTAATCTTCCGGTCAGTAGTTTATACATGAATTGTTCTGTGACACTGGTTGTGATACCCATAATTTGTCAGTCTTCTCACCATTTTCACCCTGGG
>NW_022104341.1:17275430-17277709 GCF_000313985.2 Echinops telfairi
TTCAGTGCCATCATTTGAGATACATTCTTCTCAGGGGAGGGGCGCCCTTCTGGTTTCTTACAGTTGACTGTTCTAAGGAACACATTCCAAGGGCTGTTTGTTGTTACATGCTGTTCAGTTAGTTCCAACCCATAGCAAACAACCCTATGTACAACAGAACAAAACACTGTCTAGTTCAGTGCCACCCTCACAATTGTTACGTTAAATAACTACAACCTCTTTATCTGGGCTGTTCAATAGCCTTTCCATGGTGACAGAAATGTCTGTTCAATATGGAAGTTACTACTCATATGTGGCAAGGGTGAACAAGGAAATAAACCATTATTTAATTCTAATTAGTTTAAATAGCCACATGTACTGAATAGCATCTCTTTGGCATACAATCACCATCTATCTCCTCTTGCCTAAAGGGTTCACCCACAGATGTACTGACATCTTTCCTGAGCTCAAATTCAAGATTTCAATTGCCTGCTTTAAAAAACCTTAAGGCACTGCCCTCCTTAAAGCCAGTGTGACTAGAATTTACTAATCTCTCTCCCGAGCAAACAAATCTTTTGATACCAATATCTATTTAAATGCCATCATTCAAACCTCTTTTTAGTCTCCTTGATTTCTCTTCCTTATAGCATTTATAATACTCCATGTCATACTGCTTCTTCCCCTATAGCAACATTTACATTACCGCTCTGGGATATTCAGTGTCTTATATGCTCTCCATCCCTCCAGGCTTCCCCAGCAATGTGCCCTGCACTCCAACACGACTGCTCTGACATGCTCCTTTCCCTTTCAAATCCCCCACGAGGCCTTACAGTCTGACCTCCTACCTCAGTACTGAAGACCACATATAGCTTAGCAATCACACTGTACTTTGTAATTTCATTTCCTCACATCTCTCTTGTCAATCCTTGTTCCAATCAAATAAGTCTATTACCATTCCTTAATGTATATTGCGCTTATCAACATCTGCACTTAAAAAAAAGTCTCTTTTTTCTAGTGTTCCTGGCTTATTAAAATTGAACACTTTTAACTTTAATAACTTTTTTGTTCCCAAAGTTTTAAGTTTTTAAAAAATATTTCACTTAAGTTTTGGTAAAAATAATATATAACAAAACCCACTCCTCTCATGCAACAGTTTCTAGACACAACAATCAGAAGCACTGGTTACATGGTTCACAGTGTGTTAATATTCTCCTTATTTTTACATTTATACTCATTTATTTTATATTCTCATATGTTTTAATATTTTATATCAACAGTCTATTGATTCACTCTCACGAACTTTACTCCCTGGGCCCCATCCTTTTCATCTATGCTTTAAATTACCTGCTGTCCACTTAGTCCTGAAAGAATTCATTGTTCAAAATGAGAATCTTGAGTTCTTGAACTACGTTTGACTCCGGGAGTAATTTCATTCCTCCAGCTTCAACCGGTCCAGTAAGTCTGGATTCTTTTAGAATCTGGAGTACTGTTTCATATTTTCTCCCTTTCTATCTATTGTGCCCTTGATCATAATATTGGGGAGTGGTAACTGAGGATCATCTAGTGTGTTTGGTCTCAAGGTAGAAGAGAGAGTAGTTCATGGAGGTTTCTAGTCCTGTAATTGTGTTCCTTTTCTCATTCTTAGGTGTTCTTCTTTTGGGAAGTAAACCATAAACTGTTAGAAGTTTTAATTCTAACTCTCCTGATACTATTAGGCATGTGGTCATAAGCAACTTACTTAACCCCTGAGCTTCAATTTTTCTTCTATTAATTGGAGGAAATAATATCTAGCCTTACATGGCTATTCATTATATGACCATATTATTTAAGGACTGAGCCGGGTGCCTAACATATAATAGGTATTCAGTATGCAGATGTTGCAAAACCTAATTCAAATCCAGCTTCCTCCTTGAAGCTTTTCCCAAAGTATAAATCATTCTCTCCCCATCCCGTTCTATCTCAAGATTACAATCTCAAACACCCTCTATGGAGTTGCTATGAGTTGGAATTGACTTATTGGCAGTGAATTTGGGTCTTTGAATATAGTACTACTGGCAATATATAAAATCAGTGGACAACTAATCATGTAAAACAAATTTTTATGTTTTTCCTTATTTTAAACTATGTTTAAAATCATGCTTATTTAGTTCAATTTAGTTCTACAAATATTTATAGTGCAATGCTAGGTTCCAGAAGTTCCAGACACCAGAAATGTTAAGATATGTGAACATAGATGCTTTCTTCTGGGTTCTTACAATCTGGTTGTAGTAGTAATTAGAGACATATAAATGAGCATTAAC
>NW_022104341.1:17278860-17280413 GCF_000313985.2 Echinops telfairi
AAATTATCAAGGGTTCATGAGGGAGGGATGATGGGGAGGGAGGGGGGGAAATGAGCTAATACCAAGGGCTCAAGTAGAAACAAAATGTTTTGAAAATGATGTGGCAACATATGTACAAATATGCTTGATACAATGGATAGATGTATGGATTGTGATAAGAGCTGTAAAAGCCCCCAATGATTAAAAAAAAGAATGAGTGAGGGTTAATGAGACAAAGAAAGGTTAGGGCAGTGTTTCTCAACCTTCCTAATGCCGCGACCCTTAATACAGTTCCTCATGTTGTGGTTAACCCCCATCAGCATAAAATTATTTTTGTTGCTACTTTATAACTGTAATTTTGCTACTGTTATGAACCAGTGGACCCCTGTGAAAGGGTCGTTTGACGTCCCCAAAGGGGTCATGACCCACAGGTTGAGAACCGCTGGGTCAGAGTAAGTTCGAGGGAATCAGGAGTCATTTTAGGAAGAATGAATAAAACTACAAATGCATAAAATAACCTTTACAAAGCAGTACATTCACTTTCACACACTGCTGTGGAGTTGATTCTGACTCAAGGCAACCCCATAGGACAGGCTAGAACTGCCTCTATGAGTTTGAGACTGAAAATCATTACAGGAGTAGAAAGCCCTGTCTTTCTCCAGCAAGAGGCTGGTGGTTTTGAACTGCCAATCATGCAGACAGACTATAACCATTATATCACTAGGGCTTCTTTCAAAACAGTGCAGGTGTAGGAATTCTGAAAATGCGATGTGGAGAAGCAGAAAGGAATGAGTCTGGAACTGTAGATACTAATGATACTGAGGCAAAATGTTCAGTTATTTGCCTTCATGGTTTTTGTCCAATATCAGTCCCACCAACTATTAGTCCTTTGATATTTTTATTTAAACCAACTTACATTTATACTCTTGGGAAAGGAAAAGGAATCTTCTGGCTGACAAGAAAGTGACACAATTGGATTTGGGGGGAAGGAGTAACTGGAGAGAGAACGTCAAACGGAGGCAAAAGACTGGGTGATAAAAAAGGAAGGTGAACCAGGGAGGGAAACAATAGTAGAGATAGACAGGCAAGGAAAGACCAAATATTAGAAAAAGAATCAAGAAGGTCTTAGTGACAGCTTGCAAGCTGAAGAACTAATGATTGGGGGAAAAACAGAAACAGGAACAGGTGTGATATGGAAGAGATACAGTTTAATTTACATATGCTGAGTTCTTAAAGCCTATTGAACAACAAAGCAAAAATATCCAGCAAGCTTTTAAATATATGAAAGTCCTATTAGACCAATATTCCCTTTTCACTCCCAATTCAGTATTCCGTGACCCACCCTTCTATTATTAAAAGCTTCCATCTGGAGCAACATTATATTCCAGGGCCCTTTTACAAAGAATGTCCATAGGGTCCTCCCAGTTTGAACTGGGACTGAGAGCATTCACAGAAAATACCATCAGATTCTTCAACTCACCTCCAACACATGAGTCATGGGAAGGAGCCACAGGATCTGACCCACTATTTAACCTGACTTGTTTCTCAACTGAGAGGTGTGGCTACAGAACATG
>NW_022104341.1:17280733-17301508 GCF_000313985.2 Echinops telfairi
GGCCATCCTGTACTATCTATTTCATGAACACAAATGTGGGTGGGGGAAGACATGCAAGACCCTTAATTACAGGTAAACATATATGTCACAAGAAGGGGTTGCACTATAGGTTGTACAGCAATGAGAGGGCGACAATCTAGGGATACACACACAATAGGAAGAGGAGGGATTGGGGGTATATATGTGACAAGAAGGGTGAATCCTAGATTCAGGATGGCAGCCTAACTTTGGATGTCACTGAGCCGGTTTGACCTGTTCTCTGGATCTCCATAGAAACCACCTACAGGGACCAGGCTAATGGTGGCAAGCCTTTAGGGAGAAGTAGCCCATTGTCCTTAGCAGCAGGAAGCAGGGCCTACCAGTCTGGCAACTGACTGCCTTCAGGGAGGATGTCTCTAAGCATCTGACCTCCCACCATGTGCTGGTAAATAGCCTCTAATGTTTATCATATCTTTGGGGAACACAAAGCTGGTGAAAAATCTCTTTATAATCCCACAACCAACCAGACCTCTATTTATGGACAAAGGAAGGTTAGGGGTTGGAGAGAGGAAAGAAGGAGTCAAAGTGCCAGAAATTGCAAGAGATAAAGGACCAGATGCCCCAAATTTGTGGAGCATGTAGAATTTTGGTCAGGTGACCCCACGATGCTCCTTGTCTGCACAGACAATAAAACCCCTTTTTCTTCTGCATACAGTGTCCAGTTTACATTAACGGGCTAATATAGTAGGACAAGGACTCGTAGGCTTGTGACAAAACAACTGCAATAGTCAGTGCTAATAATACAGATGGAGCATGTAAGTGTTAATAAAACCTCCAGAATGAATGAAACCTCCAAATCTAAGGATGTGAATTAAGCATTGGAAAAGCCCAGTATCAAATGGGAGTACCAAGGAAGCCAACCTCAGGAAGGAAACCAATAAGGAAGCATTTGAAAGCTACGAGAATACCCAGGAAAGAGTGGTATTAGGAATCTGGTAGTCACTAATGAGAAAATGGTTAATACATTAATAATCCCTCAAGTTCCAGATAGCCAGTAAAAATCAGCTTTGTTTATGTACAGTGTCACATTTCCCTAACTGCTCATTTTCCCCCAATGGGTACCAAACACTAACTCTACCCACTCCCCAATGAGGCTTCGCTGGCCCTGCGAGCACAGCCCTCGTCCAGGCTGCCCTTGGTATGGGAACAGGGAGGAGGCAGGAGGACCGGGAAGGGGCCCCAGCTTTTTTCATAGTGATTTCTTTCAGAGTTTGAGCTTGTGGGCCTCATCTTGATTTTTGGGGTTTTTTTTGGCATATTGGTGGGAGGGGAAGGTGCCAGCCTAAGATCACCACCGTTCTGACACCAGGATTTTGTACAAAATTGACAAGTGATTCTTTGTTCTCTTGAAATAAAAGAGGAAAAAACCCCAAAACTGCTCATTTCTTTATGTCAAATAATTTGGCTTTTAATAAACCTTTTTTGTACCACTTACAGTGCCCAGATTATATCTTGCACAAAGGAATAGCTCCAAACATCTCTATCCATGGTGAGAAATAAGCATTTATTTGCTTTAACAATTAATAGAATCATATTCTCCACAATAAATCAGGTTTTGAAATTAAGACTTAAATGAAAGGTATACTTATCTTGAATAGTTACCTGCACAAAAGCCACTCCTGTCATCAAAATTACTAGGGAGAGCCACTGGTACACACCTAACTTTTTACTAAGCATAGACACAGAAAATAATGCCGTTGTAAGAATTTTCAACTGATATGTAACCTGTAAGAAAAAAATTTTTTAAGCAAACTGATATTAATAATTTTACTTATTCTTTAAAATGAACTTTGAAGAAAAAATAAAATGAACTTTCAGAAATGTAATTGAAGTACCTGATAAGTAGCTGCATCGAGATTTGACAGGGCCACATAGAGTAAATTATTCTGAAGAGTATATATTCCTGATGGAATAGCAAGTTTAAGTGTTTCCATAGGTTTATTAAGAATTTCATCCCGTAGCACTCGATTCAATGCTCTTAGACTACATTCTAGACAAAACACATGCATTGGAAAAATCAGTAATTATGTTTATGCATCTGTTAAGTTTTAGTTTCTCACCTGTTAAAAAAGGAAATTAGGCTTCAGGCTGTTTCACGGTCTGAACATATCTCTATTTTATTAACTTTCAAATATTAAATATAAGGTAACATTAAAAAGAACATTATCCTTAAAAGGAGTCTTCAAAAAGTTCATGGAAATGTGTATTATGAAAAAACTAAGCATGGATTTAAAAATTGTTTTCCACCCAAATACACCCATATGAACTTGTTATATCTGAACCGCATCTAGTCTGTTAGCTGCACCTCAGAGACCTGTCAGAACCCTTTTGTGACCTTGGACCAAGAGCACCAAGTACATTTCCTACTTTGGGGGTTTCCTGGGTAACAGCTATCTCGAGTTTAGTGCTTGCTGCCATCTGGTGGCGGCTTGTATAACTGAGAATCGGAAGAAACGCTTTATCTAGCCCACCAACCACAACACGTGAAAACCCTCAGGAATATGCATCCTACTAAATATCAAAAACCTTATTACTTAAAATTTCCCCCCATTTCATTCCATTATTGAAAACATGGTAACAACAACACTCAAAGTAGAAAATAATTCAGTCTCGATGCCGATACGAAATTTCTCTGGAGTACCCCCCCTGGGTGGTACACATGATTAATGTGCTCTACTGCTAATTACTGGTGATCTGAGTCGTCAGATGCCTCAAAAGGCCTGGTGATCTACTTCCAAAAAAATGAGTCACCAAAGACTCCATGGAGCAGCTTTTCTCTCACTTCCAGGGTCATCAGGAATACAGCTGATCCAATGGCAATTGGCAAGGTATAGCCTCATCTAGGTAACGATTATCTTGCTGGGACTAGTCAACAGCTCCCTAACATGATTTCCTGAACCTACTGTGATTCCTTCTCCACTGTCAAAACAGCCGTTAGGCTGACCTTGTAGTGTGCCTAAGAGGCAGTATTTTAAGCTCAATTCTTTCCCTTTGCTTTTACAACGAAACTCATGGTCAACAGGGCCATCCTGTACTATCTATTTCATGAACACAAATTCAATCTCTCTTCATTTTATTCTCCTCCCAGATCAATATCCTCCAGCCACAATGGCCACTATGAGGGCTTCCAAAGTATACTAAATAAGACGCCACTGCTGAGCTAATCAATACAGCAAATCAAATAAAAAGTTTTAACTTGTTTTTAGAAAACCTTTTAACTCAAGTGTTCTAGTAGTTACAGAATTTGCTCTGTTGTTGCTTGGTGCCATCAACTCATACTCACCTAGCAGTGACTTTGTGTAAAACAGAACGAAACAGTCCCTGCACCAATCAAATAGTTTACTGATTAAGCCTACTGTTGCAGCCACTATGCCAGTCCATCACGTTGAGCAACTCCCTTTTTCTCACTGGCACTCCACTGTACAAGCATGATGGCCTTTCTCCAGGATTAGTCTCTCCTGAGAACAGGTCCACAGGACATCTGACAAAGCCTCATAATCCTCCCCACTAAGGAGTGTTCTTATTGTAGCTCCTCCAACACAGATTCGTTCATATTTATGGCAGTCCCTGATATACTCAATACTCTCCGCCAACACTACTTCAGAGACATCAGTTCTTCTTCCTTATCCATTGTCCAGCTTTCACATGTGTATGAGGCAAATGAAAATACCATAGCTTGGGTTGGACACACCTCAGTCCTCAAAGTGACATCTTTGTTTTTTAGCACTTTAAATAGTGTTCTTTTTTTTTTGCAGCAATTGTACTCAGTGAAATGTATTGTTTGATTTCTCGACCTCTGCTTCCGGAGTCAATGCAAGTAAAATGAAATCTTTGACAGCTTCCGTCTTTACTTCATTTATCATGTTGACTATTATTCCTGGTGATCTTTATTACTAAGTGCCTCAGGTCCTCTTCATTTTTATCTAGTAAGGTTGTGTCACCTGCTTATCATAGTTCATTAATACGTCTTCCTCTAATCCTGATGCAGCATTCTCCTTCATGTAGTCATTTCCTAGATATGCTCAGAATACAGTTGAATAAATATAGAGAAAGGATACAACCTATGTGAGACAAAGTCTTACCTTCCTTGCCTCTAAGGATCATTCCGCTATACTTCTTCCAAGACAAATTTGTTAATTCTTCTAATCCATAGATTCTTTCAATGTTTAAACTCAAGGCTTGAATTTTTCTCTTCAGTTCTTCCAGCTTGAGAAATTATGTTCTTCCTTTTTGTTTGCACATTTCCTTATAATACCTTACTCTTGCTTTTCTATTTTTTATTTTTTTACTCTGCCTTTTTGAGCTACACTTTGAAATCTTTTGTTTAGCTTTTACTTCATCATTTCTTCCAATTGCTTTAGGTACTCTATGTTCAAGAGCAAATTTCAGAGTCTCCTTGGACATCTATTTTGGTCTATTCTTTTTCTCTTGTCTTTTTAATGGCCTTTTGCTTTCTTCATGTAAGATGTCCTTAATGTCACACCCATCCCATACCTCATATAGTCTTTGGTTCAATGTGTCAAATCTCTTCTTGAGAGGGTCGCTAAAATCAGGTGAGATATATTAAAGGCTATCCTTTAACTCTTGTGAACTCATTTTAGTTTTATTCAGCTTCACTTTGACCTTGCATATAAACTCAAGGGTCTGGCAGGCAGCTGGCCCTTTTGCCTTGTTCTGACTGATAGTACTGACCTTCTCCATTGTCTCTCCCCACAGATGTAGTCTACTCGTTTCCCATGGATTCCATCTGGTGAGTCACCATTTATGTTGCAGAAGAAAGGTAACTGCAAAATTCTGATATACCATGTCATTTCTATCACAAAGGCCTTATTTTCCAACTAATGACCCATCTTTATTCCCAGCTTTTGCATTCCAATCACCAGTAATTATCAATGCACATTGACTACCTTTCTGATACTCTTACTCTTAACTTATTATAAATGCAAGAAATTATGCTTCACATTTATGGTATATTATCTAAAGATAAAATCACAATATAGACTAGAGTAAAATCCTTTATTATTAGATGAAAATTATTGTTTTAAAAAATGTACTTAGTATTAGGACATTTATTTTCATACTTGATCTTCACCAAAAGGCCGAGAAATGATTCCAATATATACTTTCATATATAATGATATATAAGTAAAAAACCAACAGCCCCCCCCCCTTAGATACCTACTGCTGTCTTTGTAGACTAGTAAAACGCAGGCCATTATCTTCAAAAGTTCAGCCACAACCACTGCAGTAGAAGATAGATACCGAGGTCCCTCCTCTTTTAAAGTCCTAGAATAACGCATTGTTAGAACCAAACTGGTAGTCTGAAAGACCAAGATTCCCAAGGATAGGTATTTTAAGTTGGCAGACATTGTTTTATCTTCATTTGCCTGAAAAATAAGAAGGAAAATAAGCAAAGTTACAAAATACAGATATTAATACTTAAATGATTTAAGAGATTGTTTCTAGACAAAATGGCATAAGCATATTCCACCCTACCCTTCTTGCTATATGCAACTACAAATTTAGCCTGGAGACCAAGAAAGTCATCAGAAAACTAAAACTTGAAGAAAATATATCAAATTGACTACTGATTTTAGGACTTGAGGGACGATCCAGCAATGGATCCCTGGACTTTTTTCTCTTTTTGTTGTTGGTTGTGTGTGTGTGTGTGTGTGTGTGTGTGTTGCATAGAACACCAAAATCCCTAAAAAATCCTAACTAAAGGACCGGAAAGACAATGAATTTGTACAATGCTGGACGCCTTCTATGTGGATACTGTGGCGTTGTGCGGTAAAGGCTCATTGATCATCCTGTCCTACACAACTGAAAGCAGAGGTGAGCGTTCCCCTTTTCCCCACTACACCCTTCAGTCACAGAGATGGTGGGGCAGAGCCCTGTCAACCACTCCTGCCTTGTCTTGGGCAAATATCAGGTGGCTTCCTTCCTTCCTTCCTTCCTCCCTCCCTCCCTCCCTCCTTCCCTCCTTCCTTCCTTCCTTCTTAGTGGCTGCCTCCTAATAGGAAGATTTTAGTAGAAACCAGGCTCCAATAATACTTTTCAAAGTCTCCAAGAAACAATCTACTCATTATACTAAAAACAGGAAAAAAAATCTCAACTCAGATGAGAAAAGGCAAATAGCTAACAATGCAGCAATGGCTCAGATACTGAAGTGATCAGAACAATGCATCAAAAAGCAATAATTCACACACCTAAAATAATTTTAGACACAAATTACAAAAATAGTATAGGAGTACTTGTGGATCCTTCACCAACTTTTCTGCAAAATAAAATAGTAGCAAAGGTTCTATAGTTTGTTTGACGTAATTCAGTACTGACCCTAAGAGACTTACTTTACAAAGAAAAAATAAGCTAAGTAAAAGAATGAAAAAATATATACCATGAACATTATTCATAATATGGCTATACTAATATTGGATAAAATAGATTATATGTTAATGAAAAAAGAATTAATACATCAGCAATAAAACTAGTATTATAAATATATATGTGCTTAATAGTACAACTATAAAGTACATAATACAAGGGGTAGGGTTGTATAGCAAAATTTAATCCACGGGGCCCTTAAGCCTAGGGATACTGCTGTGAAGAATTCTAAGATTTGGCCAGAGTTGTTGACTAGACACTGACCTTGCCACTCTAACCAGACTCTTCTTCCCTGCCCAATTTCTCAATGCTACAGGTAACCTGTGCTTAAAGGTAAGAAGACCCATTAATCCACATGAGAGACATCCCTAAAGCATGTTCTAAGGACCTAGAAAGAGTTCTATGTAAGTTGTAATGAACTTACTCCTAGAGCATATACGCTTTTACAACTAAGACTCCCATGGCAGACATTATGACCTAGTTAATTACCAGCGCTTCGCTGTTCGCCCAAGTTTCACAGCACTGCCCTCGCCTCATATGTCTTTCTCTAGTAAAGGATTTAGTTTAATTTAAAATAAACAAATAAACTAAATAAAAAACAAATGAAATAGAGCACATAAAACATAAGCAGAATGATGTTAAAGGAAAAACAAATACTCATAATTAGAAAAATTTAACTCATCTCTCTCAGTAATTACCATATATTCTCAAATATAGTGTTTAGGATTTAACAGAAACTAATGCCAGAGGCATTATTTGTGAAAAATGTAACATACCCAGTTATTTGTGTGAAAATATGGCCGGATAAATAATTTAAAAAAATAGGGATACAGAATATCTGAACATGAAGGGGCTTCAAAAAGTTCATGAAAAATAGTATTAAGAGGTAATAGAATTTTTCTAAAATAATTTTGAAGCCCCTTCATATAATCAACTATTGTGATTATATGTAAACATGTTCGACACTGATATTCCCCCAAGGATTTGTTTAATATAAAGTGCATTGTCAGCAGACTACCTCCTTAGTCAAGGTCACATCTTTTGCAAGGCAGCCTGCATCTGGGCTGGATGTAATGAGGGTATAAATTCTGGACCAATAATCACTCGAGGGGCAGTTTCTGCGCCGGTGCTCTATACCTGCTTGGCCAAGGCTTTGTTAGATCTGCATTTAATCTCTTTGTCCAATACTGCTTCTGTTCACATCTTTTCACAGGTGTTTATGCCTAGTAATTATCTTTTACCACACGGCAAACTCTGTTTCAGTCTCCCCTACTGGAGAACACAACCTGTGAAATACTCTGATATTTACAGACTATTACAACTGATAAAAACAGCCTAGTGAAGAAACGAGTATCGATGGATTACAAAATGAAATCTTGCAGCGTATGATATGAAATGCCCAAATGTCAAGAAATTATACAAAATATGTCTTTGATTTTGTTTTGTTATTTTCTGATGGGTCTCCCAGCTGTGAAGCACAGGAAGAGAGGATGCAGAACGATAATAACTGATACAAGAGGACACATGGAAAACGGGTGGAGGATAGGTGATAGGAAGGGAAAGGGGATTTTGGAGTACATAATAAAGGCGGGAGAGCGTAGGGAGCACTAGAATGGATTGTGATTACACGACTTATTTTAAAGGCAATTTAACCATGGGAGGGTTTATCCACTAAAATTGATGTGATGACTGTACAATTCTCCTTGATGCGACTGAACAATTGAACTATTGAATTATATGACATGTAAATTATGTGCCAATAAAACTGTTAAAAATACATCGAAGAAAATAATAATGGTGACAGAAAATTCTATAAAGATCAACAGAAGAGTGCAAGATATGACAAAATAATAATTTATAAATTATCAAGGGTTCATGAGGGAGGGGGCAGTAGGGAGGGAGGGGAAAAATGAGGAGCTGATGCCAGGGGTTTAAGTGGAGAGCAAATGTTTTGAGCATAATGAGGGCAATGAATGTATAAATGTGCTTTACACAATTGATGCATTTTTGGATTGTGATAAGAGTTGTATGAGCCCCTAATAAAATGATTTTTTAAATCAACAGAAAAAGGAAAAGCAATAAAGATAATCAATGAAACCAAAATAATTCTTAGAAAAGATCAAGTAAAGGATAAATGGATAAACTGATGAAAGAAAAAAACCTTAAATTATCAAATATACATCAAGAATTAAAAATGCGCCACAACAGATGTCTATTCTAGAGATCTATAGATTCAAAGATAATGACTACTATGGAAAACTTTATATCTATAAATTTAGTGCCTTATATAAATTCTTTGGGAGATACAGATTTTAAAGAAATGATTCAATAGAAGGATGATGTCAATAGTCCTAGATACATTAAGGATATATAACCACCTTTCAACAAAGAAAACACTAGGTTCTAATGGCTTCATTGGTGAATTCTCTCAAGTATTTAAGGAAGAAATAATACCAATTACACAACTTCCTACAAAATATTAAATAGGGAACACTTCTCAACTTATTATATAGACCAGCATTACCCTAATAACAAAAGTTGAAAAAGACATTATAAGAAATCTATAGATAAATAACCCTCATAAATATGAGGGGGCTTCAAAACGTTCATAGGAAATGCATATTATGAAAAACAGCGCATGGATTTGAAATTTTATTTCCACCAAAATAAACTCATACTAACTTGTTTTGACTTGTCTGAACAGGATCTAGTTTGATGCAGTAAGAAGGGTAAGACATCAGTTTGCAAAGAGCCCGCAGCATGAATTCTGCTTAAATTGAAGCAAGAGCAAGCATTAAATTTATGGTGCAGCTTGGGTGGAAGAATGATGAATTCATTTTATGCTTTATCAAATAGTAATGGGAACAATGTTCTAAAGAAATCAACAGTTTACAAATGGATAACACAGTCAAAGTACATGAGACAGTCTCCCCATTCGTGCATCTAAGAAGCATTCTAGTTGTACTTTCTCCAAAACAGATGTTTGTGGTTGTGCCAATCCATGGTATTTTCAACATTCTTCGTCAACATCATAATTCAAATACATCATTTTTTCTTCTGTCTTTCTTATTCGCTGTCTACTTTTCATCTGCATATGAAGACTCTGGAAACATGAAACCAGAGCGACAATCGCTTCCTGTTCCCTGTGTTGCTATCGTCCCCGTAAAGATGGCGTTTATCAACCGGTTGGATTCCCTTTCAGGAGTCACATGTCCAAACCATCCGAGGCACTTTTAGCAGAGGACTACAGAGCTGGTGATATGATTTGTCGCGAACCTGGCCCAGTTCTAGGTGACCAGGTTATTGATGTCAAATCTGAGTGGAGAACACGCAGCAATAACAAAGCAACAAAATAATTTCTATTTACTTTCCCCCAAATAGCATAAGTCCGTGTAGGAAAATCTGAAGCTCAATATGGCTACAAACTTACTTTAAATTTGTGATAACTTTTAAAGATGAGCTATCTAAAGAATTTTGCCATCAATTTTCTTCCTACTATAAAGCGAAAGGCTAAATTTCTAAGTTAAAATTGTTAGAGTATGCTGTATTCACTTTTTTAAAACACTATTTCTAAAATATGCTCCCTAAGTATAATAATGTAGTAACGGTTAATTGCATACTAAGCCATTATAGGAAATACACATTGCATTATAAAGTGCAATGCAAGACAAGTCACTAGTAAAAAATATACACTACAAAGAAGTAGCTATTTTTATTTTTTGCTTTTCTGGTTTTCCCATATAAGTAAACAAATACTGAGCTCAGCTGCAATTCTTTGTCCATTATATCCCATGATGCAAAAGTTTAACACCGTAACCTACTAGGTTGTTAAGTGTTGCTGACTCGGTTCTGACTCATAACAACTCTATGCTTCGTGACCCTCCAAAGAACAGAACAAAACACCACCAGCCCTGCACCATCCCCACAACTGTTACGTCTCAGCTCACTGGTGCAGCCACTGTGTCCAATCACCTTGTTCAGGGGCTTCCTTCTCCCTTTACGCTTCTACTTTCCCAAGCATGATGCCTTTTTCCAAAGCCTACTGTCTCCTGACCACATGTCCAAAATATGGAATATGAAGTCTTGCCATCCTGGCTTCTAAGTAGCATTCTAGCTATACTTATTCAAAGACAGAATTGTTAGTTCTTCCAACAGTCCACAGTACTTTCTTTCTTCTTTTTAAAAAAATCATTTTATTAGGGGCTCATACGACTCTTATCACAATCCACACACACATCAATTGTGTAAAGCACATTTGTACATTCATTGCCCTCATCATTCTCAAAACATTTGCTCTCCACTTAAGCCCTGGCATCAGGTCCTCATTTTTTCCCCCTTCCCTCCCCGCTCCCTACTCCCTCATGAGCCCTTGATAATTTTTTTTCTTTATTTTTAATCATTTTATTAGGCGCTCATACAACTCTTATCACAATCCATACATACATCAATTGTGTAAAGCACATTTGTACATTCATTGCCCTCATCATTCTCAAAACATTTCCTCTCCACCTAAGCCCCCTGCATTAAGTCCTCATTTTCCCCCTCCCTTCCCGCTCCCCACTCCCTCATGAGCCCTTGATAATTTATAAATTGTTATTTTGTCATATCTTGCCCTGTCCAACGTCTCCCTTCACCCACTTTTCGGTTGTCCGTCCCCCAGGGAGGAGGTCACATATAGATCCTTGTAATCGGTTTCCGCTTTCCAACCCACCCTCCCTCTACCCTCTCAGTATCGCCACTCACACCACTGGTCCTGAAGGGATAATCCACCCTGGATTCCCTGTATTTCCAGTTCCTATCTGCACCAGTGTACATCCTCTGGTCTAGCCAGACTTGCAAGGTAGAATTTGGATCATGATCGTGGAAGTCCACAGTACTTTCAATACTTTGCCAGCACCATCATTTAAATGCATTGAATCTTGGGTCTTCCTTATTCAATGTTCAATTTTCATATGAATATCAAAACCAGATCAAACTCACTGCCACCAAGTGGATGCCAATAGGTCTCGTCAGCAGATTTACCTAATGTAATATTTAACCCACAACGTACGCTAAGTGACAAAATAATCACAACTATACTTGTGACAATGATGTTTGACTTCTTTTCTAAACTTCTTCTCTATACTGACTCAAAAAATGTAGCAATATGTTGTACTGTAAATCTATAATAATCATGTGATAAGTTCTAAAAAGTATGCATAAATGAAAGAACTATGACTCAACCAGCCTTTCTGTTTCTATGATAGAAATAAAAATATCAACCTCCACTGAATTAATTTACTGTTATGTGCTTGAGAAAAGCAAGATCCTACTTAATAACATGAAACGGGAATTTTTTACCACCTACAGGTTCCTACTAAATTCTATTAAACAGTTTTTGTTTCTCCTTTTTTCCTCAAAGTATCAGGTGTCTGTTTATATAAGATTAAATGACCTGTATGTAAGTTACAGTACCGACAATTAACTTGTTCTTTCATAGACTGTAGAATGTTTATTCTTATAATCAGGTAAAATCAATAGCAGTCAAATATTTGTTTACACAAATATATAACCTACATTCTAATTTCTAGATAAAAGCATCTTTAGTAGTATTGTTCTCTTTATATAAAAATCAATGGGTTGGGAAAGCATACTTATCTAATAGGTACAGTTCTAAAGGTCTCTTTCCAATGTGTGCCCACCTCCCATCTCTCCACTCCAGTACTATTCCCACCAAAGCACTTAATGCTGTGGTCATTTCCCATCTCTAACAGATAAAGGCAGGAGTTGTAGGTATAGAGACTGGTGTTAAAAAGCAGGAAGATCCTCAGGCAGGAAATATTTACTATATATTTAGGGAAAATGGAATTAAAATTAAGTTTAATATTTAAAACAATTACTCACTTATCAGAAAACCTTGGTTATATGGAAGAGTATGTAAAACAATCTCAGGCTCATAGTACGTACTCAAAACTTTTAAAATAAATTCTGGACTCATTAACAGTAACTATCCAATAGGATTCATACTAAATACTATTCACAGTTCAGTATTCATACTGAACTATTCATATTCATTAAAAGTACCAAATTAATGAATTATTACTCTAGCAGACTACTAACAATAATTACAAAGTTACAACATTTTCCAAGTATTAAAATCTACAAGAGTAAGCAAGCGTAAGGGTTAGTTTTGGAATTCAGTTTAAAGTAAAACCTAAAACATTTTTTTTCTAGCATTCATAGCTAATCGAGATTTTAGAAAAACGTGTTTACACCAATGAAAACAGTTTAAGAGAAACTTACTAGAACATATTGAAGGAATTGCATTTTATGGATATATAGTCTGAGAAACTATCAAGATTTAAAAACTTTCTTTAACCCTAATTGTTAATTGTGCTTGGGTAATTAATGGAGGATTACTACCTTCCTCGAAAGGATAGATCCCAATGAGTAGTTTTTGCTTTAACCACCATCCTTTCTAAACATGAGATTACAGCCACTCCCTGGTAAATTTATTATATACTATGGCCTTCTAAGCTATATAGACTCCAAATGTAAATTATTTATGCTTGATCAATATTTATTGTTCAAGTTTTCAAGAACATCTTTTTTCTATCATTCAACCTAACCAATGGGGTTGGGTTTCAGGCTGTCCCAACTCTATAATCTATCCTCCAAATAGAAGATGTCTTAATAAAATATAGATTTAACTACATCTCTCCCACGTTTATAAAGGTTAACTGACACACTATCTCACTGAGGATACAATCAAAATTCCTTCACACAGAACAGCCCCTTATAATCTGGCGCCAACCTGAATTTCCCGCCATAAACTACCGTAACTCATTGCTTCATTCCCTGAATAAATATTCTCTTCTATAATAATAAAAAGAACTCTCCCTTTCTTATTCTGAAGAGCTTCTATACTTTAACTTCTATACTACACAAAATACAGGTCTCCTCTCAGTGACAGTTCCTAATTCTCTCAAACACATCAACCCTAGTACTCAACCGCATCAGTACTCGACACACTTGGATTTTGACGTGAAATGTCCAGAAACTTTTGCATCGGAACTTGAACAAAGCATTGCTGTGAGTTTTGTAAACAAAAGCAGTCCGTGCTTCAGTCACTGGGGGTTACTTGGCGTTGTTAGTATGCATTGTTAGTACACGCTGTTTAAACCTTTTGCGGCTGTGTTTCAAGTGTTTTGCTATAACTTTCTTAGTTTTTATGGCTTCTTGTACTGTTTTTAGATAAAAAACAGTTTATCTAAAACAGTTTATGGGTCCTAAGAGTTTTTTGAAAAGAATCATCCTGATAAGGAACTGGTTAACCATGTTATCAATATTATTGATAATAATTTAGTAAACCCTCTAAGGGAAACGCCAACAGCAGACAGACCACATTAGAATTTTTTTTAGAGTAAGCCAGCCAGGTCCTAGTGAAAAAAGGGCAAAGAAGGGAAAACAACTGGAAAGCAGCTACCAGTTGATATTTAATTCTAAACTTAATTAATTTGAAATTTCTATGTAATGTTTTGTATAAAAAGGCAAGGTCTGGTTAAAAACTTGGTGGTTGAGAACAGATTAACTTGTTTTGTTATTTCTTATGGGAAAAAACTGATTTGTAACGGTACTGCATCGTGTCTTGCTGCTCCTTCTAGAACGGATCAGCATCGCCGTCCGGGTTCTACTGTACAGTCTTGGAAACCCACAGCATTGACTCAATGGCAGTGGAGTTTTTCAGAGTAGTAGACATGAGCTCTGGTAGTGCAGTGGTTACGCACGAGGCTGCACACATACCACAGGGCCAGCACTTGGACCCCACCAGTGGCTCCTCTGGAGAAAGAGGAGGCTTTCGACTCCCCTGCAGAGTTAGTCTCAAAACCTACAGGGGCAGCTGTACCCTGTCCTGGAGGGTCACTGTGAGTCAGCATCAACTCGATGGCAGTGAGATTTTGAGTTGCCGGAGAGAGAAGGAACCCTGGTGGCGCTGTGGGCTAGGCACTGGGCAGCTGAAATCCACCATTTGCTTTGCAGAAGAAAGGTGACACTCTGCTGTTGTACAGATTTACAGTCTCAGAAATCCTGTTACGAGTCGCAATGTGTTAGAATGGACTCAGCGGCAGTGAGGTTGGGGATGAGCTGGGATCAAGGAGATGGTAGTGAGAAAGTAGTGGGGTCCCTCATGGCACAGTGGTTAAAGCACTCAACTGCTAACCAAAAGGTTGGAAGGTAGATACTGCCAAGAGTAACCTGTGAAAAAAAGCCTGGTTGATTTATTTATACAAGTTGCCTATTAAAAGCCCCAAGCAGCACAATTCCACTTTCAACATAAGGTCACCACAGCAACTGGAAACTGACATGACTTTGGACTCATGTTGCCCGAATAAAATGTCTGGCTCTGCCACCTAATGTAAGTGATGTATTTAATTTCTCAGTTCCTTTCTCATTTATAAAATGAAGATAGCATAGAGAATATAGCTCAAGGGGTGATCAGAGGATTAAAGAATATAAAAAAATATATAAAGTGGCTATTATGCTACACTGCCTTATTTGAATATCCACTTTTAAAAGACCTCATGTTAGAAACTACTATTGAAATGTTTAAAGGTAGCCTTTTTATAGTACATATGCATTATTAAAAAATCATATCCCATGTTGATACAAAAAACTAGGCAGAGTAGGTGCAGTGTGTATTCAATTGCTTAGGCAGTCAGTGAAGAAGACTTCTATAGAGATTTATAGAAACTGACAGGGACAATTCTACTCTGTCCTATAGGGTCACTATGCTTCAGAATTGACTTGATGGCAGTGGGTTGGGTTTGGTTTAGAGCTAGTCTTCATAACTCCCACCAAATGACTAGGTGATGCTTTGCAAATGAGGTGCTTAGGGTACTGGTCAACTTTTAATATGGTAAATAGGATGCATGGCATCTATACAGGGGTGGGGCCTTGCAAAAAACTGTATGGAACCCTAATGATATTAGTCAAATTTGCCATTCCAATAGAATTAAAATAAGGAACCTTGGTGGTGTCATGGGAGGAAGTCAGGGCTTTCTACTGTTATGAGTTACAGTCTCTCAACCAGGGTGCAGTACAGCGCTGATGAAACACAATATTCCTCTGGTTCTTTGTTTCTTCGTCACCCTCCCACTATCATGACCCCAGTCCTGCCTTTCAGTTCTGGCTAGACCGGAGACTGTACACTGGTACAGATCAGAGCTCACGGCACACGGAATCCTGCTCAGATAAACCCCTTGGGAACAGATAGGGGAACAACAATACCAGGAGGGTAGAGGGAAGGTGCAGGATGAGGGGAAGAAGGGGGAACAGATTGCAAGCATAACCACCACCACCTGTGGGACAAACAACAGAAACATCGGTAAAGGGAGACAGCGGTCAGTGTAAGATATGAAAATAATAATAACATAATTTATCAAGGGGTCATAAGGGTTGAGGGGCAAAGAGGAGCTGATACCAAGGGCTCAAATAGAAAGTAAATGTTTAGAAAGTGATGATGGCAACATATGTACAAATATGCTTGATACAATTGACGTATGGAATGTTATAAGAGCTGTAAGAACCCCCAATAAAATGATTTAAAAAATAATAATAAAACAAAACAGAGGTAGCATCCATTATTTTAAACAGCATGGAACTAAAAGAATAACTTCCAAATGCCCTTTCTCTTTGCTTGGATATAGCTAAAATGTTGATTTCTAACTAACTTGATAAATAAGAGCAAAATCGCCTTTCAAAAAAAGAGTTACAGCCTTGGAA
This sequence comes from Echinops telfairi, assembly GCF_000313985.2. Classification (NCBI taxonomy): domain Eukaryota; kingdom Metazoa; phylum Chordata; class Mammalia; order Afrosoricida; family Tenrecidae; genus Echinops; species Echinops telfairi. The sequence continues at coordinate 17,296,919 of NW_022104341.1, forward strand.
ACTTACACGGGCGGTTCTAACCTGTCCTAGAGGGTCACCAAGAGTCAGCATCGACTTGACGGCAGGGAGTGTTTTAGTTTGGTAATGCCATGGGAAGTCTAGTGGCATAGTGGGTTATGGGTTGGGCTCCACCAGTCACTCCTGAAGACAAAGAGGCTTCTGCCTTGGAAACTCTGTATAGGGTCACTATGAATCAGAATCTTACAGAACAAGGGAATACTGCATGGTCCAAAAATCAGAAAGGGTGTGCATCAAGTTTGTATCTTTTGACCGTAAGTATTCAATCTGTATGCTGAGCAAATATCAGGTTTTGAGAAAGGCTTATTAATAACAGCGATATGCAAATGACACAGCCCTGCTTGATGAAAGTATGGAAGACAGAAATAGATGAAAGAACTAGAAGGCAAAAGACATTTATAGAGGTCTAAATACAGGCATGTACATATGTAAATATCTTTATATATTAAGTATTAAAGTAGCAGATGGACATTGGGCCTCTACTCAAGTACTCCCTCAACGTAAGAACACTTTGTTCTAATAACCGACATTCCGTGATGCTCACCTTCCCCAACACAATTGCTGAAGACAAAATGGGTGCAGAAGGAAATGTGGTGAAGAAAGCTGATGGTGCCCAGCTATCAAAAAGATATAGCATCTGGGGTCTTAAAGGCTTGAAGTTGAACAAGCAGCCATCTAGCAGGGAAGCAACAAAGTCCACATGGAAGAAGCACACCAGCTTGTGTGATTGTGAGGTGTCAAAGGGATCAGGTATCAGAAGACCAGAAACAATCATTCCAATGCAAATGAGTAGGGTTGAAAACTTGACATCTCCTCACAGAAGGGTCACAAGGAAGGTACGAGTCAGCCAGAATGCAGTACAGCGCTGACAAAAACACACAACATTCCTCTAGTTCTTTAATGCTTCCTCCCTCACCCCACTATCATGACCCCAGTTCTACCTTACAAATCCAGCTAGATTGGAGCATGTGCACTGGTACAGATAAGAGCTCTCAGCACATGGAACCCAGGGCAGATAAACCCCTCAGGTACAGTAATGGGAGTAGCAATACTATGAAGGTAGGGGGAAGGTGGGGGGAGAAGGGGGAACCGATCCCAAGGATAGACAGATAACCCCCACCACCCCCTCAAGTGGGACAAACAACAGAAATGTGGGTGAAGGGAGGTAGTGGCTGGTGTGAGATATGAAAATAAAAATAATTTATCAAGGGTTCCTGAGGGTGAGAGGGAAAAAAGAGGAGCTGATTCCAAGGGCTCAAGTAGAAAGAAAATATTTTGAAAATGATGATGGCAAAATATGTACAAATGTGCTTGATACAATTGACGTATGGATTGTTATAAGAGCTGTAAGAGACCCCAATAAAACATTTTTTTTTTTTTAAAAAGAAAGTGTAGAAGACTTGAAGCACTTGCTGATGAAGGTCAAGAATTAAAGCCTTCACTATGGATTTCAACTCAATGTAAAACATCTGATCTGACAAGAAACATCAGATAAACCAAGACTGAAGTTGTCAAAACTTTTGTCTTGCTTCGATCTGCAATCAATGTTCACGGAAACAGCAATCAATAGATCAATTGATGCATTGGGTAAATCTATTGCACAAGGCCTCTTTACAGTATTGAAAAGCAGGGAGTTTACTTTGAGGACTAAGGTATACCTGACCCAGGCCATGGTATTTTCAATTGTCTCGTATGAATGTGAAAGTTGGACATTGAATAAAGAATACTGAAGAACAGTTGATACATTTGAATTATGGTGCTGATGAAGAATATTGAAAGCACCATGTACCACCAAAAGAATTTTAAAAAATTGTCTTGATCTTTTAGTAACAACAATAATAATAAAAATAATAAATGTCTTGAAAGAAGTACAACCAGAATGCTCCTTAGAGGCAAGGATGGCGAGACTTTATCTTTGGATAAGTTATCAGGAAAGATCAGTCTCTGGAGAAGTACATCATGCTTGGTAAAGTAGATAGTAGTGGGGTGGGGGGACCCTCAAAGAGATGGATTGACACAGTGGCTGCAACAATGCACTCAAACCTAACAATGTACTCAAGCAACAATCTGAGGATAGGGCAAGAACAGGCAGTGTTTTATTCTGCTGTACATAGAGTCATCCTATCAGAACCAACTTGCAGGCACCTAGCAACAACAAAAATGGATAGCCTCGGAAACTTTAGGGAGTTCCACTCTGGCTGACAGTGTTGCCGTGAGTCAAAACGGACTCAATGGTAGTTGGTTTGGTTTTGGTTTTGCTTTGACCATGCTGTGGGTTAGGCTTTGAATTATTCAAATGCACCATCCACACCCCAGGGGAAAGATGAGGCTATTTGTTCCTAAGAAAATGTAGTCCTAGAAATCTTACATAAGGTTGTTATTAGTAGGAATTAACTCAATAGCAGTGGGTTTGATATTTTTAGTTGCCTTAAAATAAGCCAGAGATGGAAAGAGGAACCTCATGACCACCTAGAAAGGAGTGTACCTCCTTTGAACTCACAAACCCTTTATTAGGTATCTCCCAGACTAGACCTAGGAGACAGGACAGCTGAAACGCCAAAAGCATCAAAATGAGAGAAGCAGCAGCAAAGAAACAGCTGCAGCAGGGCAGCCAGTACCAAGAAGCCAACAGGAGATGGTGTGGTGGACTTCTTAGTACACCGGGAAGGAAAGTTGGGCGCCTTCAGGAAGAAGGCTCATTAAGGAAGTGGAATGCCTTTGAACACTCAATGTTCCTGAACCACAGGGTGAGATTGCTAAGCAAAATTGGACAAAGCTTACTGGTAAAGTGGGGTGCCTCTAGGCACTTAGAAACCACCAACCAAGCAAGCAACAACAACGACAACAAAACCCACAAGTGTAGAGCTAAAGTTCCATAAATTTGTCTGAGCAGGGTAGAGGCTGAAGGCCCAAAAGAGGTGTGCCTCTATGGGATGGCTGAGAAGCTGTCTTTACGGAAGAACTATACCCTTAGTCATTTTTTATCTTGAATTATAATCTGTTACTTCCCTTAAAAGGAGCCCAGGTGGCATTGTAGGCTAAATGTTAGACTTTTATTAAACACAAGGTCAGTGGTTTAAACCCACCAGCTGCTCCACAGGAAAAAAGTGAGGCTAATTGCTCTTGAAAAGATTTATAGCCTCAAACTCTACATAACGTCGCTCGCTATGAATTGGAACCATCTTAATGGCAGTTGGTTGGAACTTCCCTAATAAACCTAATAAATCATTAGGATTGTCTGAGTTCTATGTGGCATTGCAATGGATAATATAAAACCAGAAGGGAAGAAGGCACTGCTCTTGCAAAGATAGCTGGTTTCAGAACAAGTAAAAAAAGGTTGGTGAGAAGGTGAGTTATGGCTTGGGCAGTTGACACTGACAATGATTTTCTTTATAAAGTTAAGGGAGGTCACACACCTTACCAGGAGGCCCTGCCATTTTTTCAGTAGGTGTAAAGTCGTTAGAGCAACAGTTCTCAACCTGTGGGTCCTGACCTCTTTAGGGGTCGAATGACCCTTTCACAGGGGTAGCCGATTCATAGCAGTAGCAAAATGACAAGTTATGAAGTAGCAACAAAAATAATTTTACGGTTGGGGAGTCACCACAACATGAGGAACTGTATTAAAGGGTCGTGGCATTAGGAAGGTTGAGAACCACTGCATTAGCGGATACTTTCTTACTAGGCTGAACTTTTTCATATCATTTTGCGACCTAAAGATTTGCACTTCGCTTTAACTCCAATGTCTACTTTTCAATTAAAATGTTTATCTTGAAATAAAGAGCAAGTCATCTTAAACTGGTTCTTTGTTTTAATCAATATCTCCGATATGGGGTGACCAAAAAAATAAGAATTGAATACAAAATAATTTTGCAGCGAGAAGCTGAATAAAATCAAATATTTTTAATAGACAAAATGCACATAAAAAAACACATCCAAAAGACAATAATTCAAAATATATAATCTACAGGTTGTGATGAAGAGGCAATTGGAGAAGGCAGCTTGCTCCCAAAGATCTCCAGTGGGGAGACAATGGGGAAGGGGAAGAAGCCCCACACACCTGTCAATTTGTCACACTGTGGTGGCTTGTGTGTTGTGATACTGGTAGCTATGACACTGGTATTTCAAATACCAGCAGGGCCACCCAAGGTGAACAGGTTTTAACTGCTTGCAAACAACAGATGAGGAAGAAAGAATAGAGTCCATATTTAAGTGACTGGACAACCTTATTAAAACCTTATGAATAGCAACAGAACGTTGTCTGATAAAGCACTGGAAGATAAGCCCCTCTTTGGAAGGTACCCAAAACACAACTGGGAAGGAGCTGCCTCCGCCTAGTAGTTGTTTTTGTTAGGTGCAGTCACCCTGGTCCCAACTCGGACCCAACATACAACAGAATGAGCCATCAGCCACTGGGTCAATCCAGCTTGCTGAGGGTCTTCTTTGTTGCTGCCTCTCCACTCTACCAAGCATGACATCTAAAAAATATTATTTTATAAAATGAAAATGATAAGAAAACAGGGAGGGTAGAGGGAGAGTGGGTAGGAAAGAGGGAACCGATTACAAGGAACTATA
>NW_022104341.1:17302052-17307542 GCF_000313985.2 Echinops telfairi
CAAACACATTTGTACATATGTTGCCATTATCCTTTTCAAAACAATTTCTTTCTACTTGAGCCCTTGGTTTCAGCTCTTCATTTTTTACCTCCCTCCCCCACCGTCATGAATCCCTGATAAGTTATAAATTATTATTTTCATATCTTACATCGTCCACTGTCTCCCTTCACCCATATTTTTGTTGTTCGTCACCCTGGGGAGGGGAGGTTATATGTCAATCATTGCAAACGGTTCTCTTTCTCCCCCCACCTTCCCACTACCCTCATGGTATCACTACTCCCAATTTTGTTCCTGAGGATTTTATCTCTCCTGGATTCTGTGTATCTGTACCAGCTCTTATCTGTACCACTGTACATGTTCTGGTCTAGCAGGATTTGAAAGTAAAGCTAGGGTCATGATGTTGGGGGTTGCGGGGAGGCATTAAAGAACGAAAGGAATGTTGTATGTTTCGCGGGTGCGATAGTGCACCTTGGCTGGCTCTTCCCTTGTGACTCTTCTGTGAGGGCGTCAAATTGTCTACAGATGGCTTTGGGTCTCCATTCCACCCCGCCCCTCATTTGCATTGATATGATTCTTTGTCGATGAGTTTAATAAAAACTTATTAATAATCTAATACATCGTAATACAGTACTCAAGTACTAAGGTACCAAACAAACTTAAAAGACACAACTACTTTCCTTTAAAATATATTCATTCTATCAGGGACAATGAAATTCTCAAATAATCATAGTTCAATGCCAATTTAACAAGTATAAGATTTATAAAGCCTAGCATATGAGAAAAATAATATTTTGGACCAATGATAGATTTAATAAGAAGGAGCTGGCATTTAAGGTAACGTTAAAAAATAGGAAGAAACCAACAAACGGTGATGTTATGGGAGAGACTGGAGTGCTTATACACTGCTGGTGTGATGGTAAAATGGTACAACCACTACGGAAAGTGGTATGGTGGCTACTCAAATTGCTAGAAATACTATATAACCTAGCAATCCCACTCCTAGATATTTATCTTAAGGGAGCAGTGATAATTAGTTTTTTTGTGCCAACATGGCTCCTGTAGGAACATATATTTAGCATGTCACAATCAGGTCACAATTTGATTTGAGGGCAACTGTGATAAATGGCTCTCCAAGGTTGGCTTCTTCCTCTTTCTCCCTGGTGATTTAACCAGGGCACTGCTGCCTGCATTAGCTTCTCTGCGCTACCGGTGGGCCGAGCCAACCTGTGGATTGTGTTGATGTGCTGTGCATCACTACACCTTGAGTCTTCTCAACCTGCTACGCTATGCTGCTGCACTCCTAGCCTCTGCTACACCTCAACAGCTCATCTCCTGGAATTTGCCATGTCTGCAGCCTGCGGGCTGACTCTGCTCATCTTGTCTGCAACAAAGCTGTCTGCTTTCCAGCGGCCGGCATGAGTTGGAAGGACCGTCAGTATATTAACTGTCCCATGGAAGGGAGTTGGATTGAGCCCTCTGTACTGCTGTGTGGGCTAATTAGCTGTTATATTCCTTCTTGCTATATAAACCTATCCTTTTATACATATATACTATAATCATAAGTGTCTTGCTTTTGTTTCTGTAGAGAACCCTGCCTAGCACAAGAACCATAACATGGATATACACCTAGCCATGTTCATTCAGCATCATTTACAATAGTGAAAAGATGGAAACAAACAGTGTCCATCAATGGATGAATGCATAAACAAAATATGGTAAATACATACAACAGAATACTGAGCAACCATAAAGAATAATGATGCATCTATGAAGTATCTTACAGATAAATCTGGAAGATATTTTGCCGAATGTAATGTCAATTATGAAAGAACATATATTGTATGGTCCCACTTTTATAAAATTCAAGAATCAGTTTACACACAGAAACAACAATCTTTTGATAGTTAGCAGGGATAGGAAGTTGAGGGAGGGAGAATCACTAGATAGGATTCTGGGGAGAATGGGAGAAAAATGTAGAACAAAACTCAAAATAATAAAAGACCAGGTTTACTGGGTTCTACCAGTCTCTCTCAGATCCCCGAGACTACGGCCCTTGGTCAGTCTTCAGGACTGAAACGGAACTCACCTCCTCAGCTCACCTTGCAGCGCCACAGATAGACACAGAGCCACACAGACAATAATGCAAGGGTGATCGCACTCCTTAGAATAATCAACCATTTGAAATGAGAAGGGAATTATTTGCCCTATGATAAACTTCAATGGACAAGGAAGGATAGGAAAGAAAGATGCATACCAGCAGCAAACACGGAAAGTTGGAAGAATGCTGTGTGCACTACAATATCATGAAAACTAAGTGTGTATGAACTGTTGAATGGAAACCCAAACTGCTCTGTAATCCTTAACTCAAAATACAATAAAAAGTAAATAAATAAATGGATAAGGATAATTATGGGAAATGTTATAACATGTAATTCTACAACAATAGTGATTTGCAAAACATTGTGAATGATTCCCTAGGTAGATATGTGTTATACAGAAAAACGGGTGGATATATATGTATGTATATATATATTTGCATGGGATATACAGATATATAATAGAACATATAGAGCACTGCAATGCAGTGAAGTACTTAATCCGGCCCTTTTAGTCACAGCTTGGTAACTTTAACACAATGACTGATTTGCGTGGGATACAAATACTGCGCTTGTGGCACAAGGGGACTGGACAACAACTGGTTGCTAATGCAAATAAAGTGTATGGAAACTGGTTAAAATTATATGTAAACTTGACTGAAATCATTCAACGTCATCTTTCCATCATATAACAGGCCTATAACTAAAACTGTGAAGAATGTGCTCCTGAAAACAATCAAACTACACAATACCAAAAGGGCAGCATGTAAAAACAAAGACGGGAAGGGTGGGTGAGAGGGAAAGCAGGGGGCAATGGAGAGAACGCTGACACGTTACAGGGACAGCAGCTAATGTCACAGAGTAAGGTGTGTATAAATGACTGAATGGAAAACAAATTTGCTGTGCAAACATTCACCTAACCCAATGAACTGTTTACACAAAGGTAGAATTTCTACAAAGACAATAAAGAAAGCCTTCTTTGGAGAAAGAATGGATGGCAAAGACCATGAGATCTAGGCATAGGGCATGTTCAAAAATTACAATTCAAAGGAGCTGCTCCAGTTTGAATAAAGCAAAAGATGTGTGAGATAAATACAAACAAAAGAAGAATAAAGAAAGCATGAATGGAGGGCTTTGAATGCCATCCCCAATACATTTAGATTTATTCTGGAGCCTATAATCAATGAATATTTCTGAAGTAAGAAAGACCAGAGAGTGCTGTTGACTGTTCTGGCTTTCAACAACTGTGTGGAAGGCAGAGACTGGGAGGCAGCAGGCACGTCTGGAAGAGGGTTGCAAGTCCAGTTTAGAAGATATTGCTTTGCTACGGTGCAAATGAGACGAGGAGACAAGAGTCAGATTAGGGAGGAAGGATGAAAAAGGTAAGAACTAAGTTTGTGATGATGAAGAAGTAGTCAATAAATTTGGGCCAGGAAGGTAATTTAAAGGTTGCCTCTATACAAGAAACAACTTGCGTTTAGCAGGGCGGGCAAGAGCGCCTAGACACCGTACCAAACTTAATCTGGAACTGTCAAAGCTGCGCTGATTCCATTTTCAAATGCTACATTAAACCACGAAGAAAAAAGAAACAAAAACCCAAACTCATTGTCATTAAGTTGATTCCAACTCATATCAAATCTCAAGGACTGTGTAGAACTGCCTCTGTGGGTTTCAGAGGTTGTACCACTTTACCAAAGCAGAAAGACTCATCCTTTCTCCCAAGGAGCTGTTTGGTGGTTCCCAACTGCTGATCTTGCAGTTCACTGTCCAACACATAACCACCATACCACCAGAGCTCCTCGCTGCATTTTAACAGGCAGTGATAAAAAGTTCAATCTACCCCGATGAAGTAATAAATGTAAATGGTTTACTAAGCAAGCCCCATTACTTTATCTACTAACTCAAAAAACCAACCCAACAAAAAACTCACTGCTATTGAGTCTATACTGACTCACAGTGACCCTAGAGGGCAGGGGAGAACTGTCCCTGTGGGTTTATGAGACTGAAACTCTTTATGGGAGTAGAAAACCCTGTCTTTCTCCCATAGTGCAGCTGGTGGTTTTGAATTGCTAACTGGTTGGCGGTTCAACACATAACCACTACACCACCAGGCTTCCCACTACATTTATTTAAACCATCAAACACATCTCAGTATGGGCACCTAGGTGCAAATGAACTAAATTCATTCTGAATTTAATTTAGTTCATTTGCACCCAGGTGCCCATACTGAGATGTGTTTGATGGTTTAAATATATGTTAATTCGAATTTTCCTTTTCTCAGGAAAACTTAAAAAAACAAACAAGCAAAAACAACAACCACCACAAAACCTCACTGCCACAGAGACGATTATGACTCAAAGTGACCCTACAAGACAAAGTAGAACTGCCCTGTGGGTTTCCGAGACTGTAAAAATACTTTTCAGCTTCATCTTTCTTCCAAGGAAAGGCCATTGGGTTCAAGTCCAAATTACTGACCCTGCAGCTGGCAGTCCATGGAGTAACTCAGTATGCCACTAGGGCTCCTTAAGAAAGAGGTGGGAAATTATACATAAAAGCAGTCAAATGATGAAAAGCCAGGTAACTGTGCAACAAACAGGCAAAGCTCAAATACCTGTAAAGGTCAAAGGTACTACAATAATATCTATTACAAAATAGAAAAAGCAATGGCTTAAGTAAGCACAGCAGACATATCCAAGAAGATAAAACTGGAGACTTACTTGAGGTCTCCTTCCTCAATACCAGGTGTTTAAACTTTGGGGAGGGTCATGGACCCTTTTGGGAATGTGGTGAACGCCATAGAAATACAGAGGTTCACAGCCTTTTGCATATAATTTCAGAATAATCATAGGCTGCTTAAGCCACTTTAGAGACTCTTGATGCATGAACCTCAGGTTAAAAGCCCTCAGTATAAAACAATGATAACCAAGTGTTTTTAGTGTATGTTATTGTTCTCTACTGTCAGTCACTTATGACTCAGAGCAACCCCATTGGGTTTTCCTAGACTGTCTGTCATCTTCACAGATTGTCAGCTTTCTCCACCAGAGAAATCTTTCCAATATTTCCTACACTGAATCATTGTGCCACCAGGGCTCAATTTTTCAAAGATAATGTAACCCACAGCAAAAGTTTTTTCAGTGCGAAGCCCTGATATGCAAATTTACCTAGATGTAATATACAGCTTAAGTTATATTGCACATCAAACAAACTGTGTACCTTGCAAAAGCACACACAGAAATAGAACATAAGAGAACCTTTAAAGAATGTAATGATAAAACGGAATTTTAAAATATTTGTTTTACTTATTGATGACATAAAAGCTTTGTGCATTCCTAATACTGTTCATACAAAAAGAACCAAAAAACTCAGAACCCTTCACACACACACACACACACAC
>NW_022104341.1:17308427-17311888 GCF_000313985.2 Echinops telfairi
AGTCCTTTGGGGCAAAGGACCCTGGAGGGGGTGGGGAGGCGGGCCGGGGAGCAGAGGCAGCGCTTCTGAAAACGCCTGTCACCGTCACTGCAAGGACACACGGACTCTGGCTCGACTCCCGACGGGAGGCTGGAAGAAAGCCTGCTCAGTTGTTTTAACGGCCACCTCTCCCCCGCTGTCGGACCTGGGGGCTGGGCAGAGCCTAGACCCGCAGAGTTTGGAAAAGAAAGCAAACAGACCTGAGAGATCTCAGGGTTATCAGGAACCGACCCTCGCCAAGCTGCAGGAATCCCTTACACGTTGCCTTTCAAAAACTCTCCCAGGTTTTTGTTGGTAACTCTCCAACCACTGCAGTTTATTCAGGGGATGGACAGACTGAAATTAATATTCCAGGTCCAGCTGCCCTCAAAGAGGAGAGCAGGATTGCCCTCCTTCATAATACAATGAAGCTATGTAGCCTCCGTGTGTTGATGGCAGTGAGTTTGGTTTGGTTTAAGTCTGTTAATATTGAAAATAACTATATCCAAGAGACAGGCACAGGACAGAGAAAAGAGAGACAAGTGTTATAGTAAACTCTCCCCAGCCCCGCCCCCCCAAAAAAACCCCCAAAGCAACACAAACCCTCACTGGCATCGAGCCAATTCGGACTCATAATGACCCTGTAGGGCAGAATGAAATTGTTCTTTTGGGGTTCTGAGGCGTTGCTGGTGGACTTGAATAGTCTACTGACCTCAGGGTTAGCAACCTAATGCTTAATCCACTACACAACCAGGCCTCCCTCATTCTAGGATACTCAACGGAAACACTGCTATCAAGTGGATTCCAACTCATAGCCGCCCTGGAGGACAGGATAAAACTGCTCTTGTGAGTTCTGAGACTCTTAACTCTTTACAGGAAAGCCTCGTCTTTCTCTCATTCTAGGTTAGTATCTTAATATTTATCCAACTTTTAAATCTGCATTGTGGCGAGTACTTAATAGTTAGGCACTATTCTGAGAGAAATGTATTAACTCATTCAAAGCATAGTAGATGCTCTGTGTGGTTGTAAGAAACAAAGATATTAAAGGAAAATACACCATATGGCATAATTTCATTTTTCAAAGAAAAGAAAAATGTTTCTGTGTGTTCAGAAAATTTTTAAATTGGGTTAAAAAAGAAAAAAACTTTAAAATGATAGCGATGTGGAGGCATGTATAATTATGAAACATTAGCACATACTTTAGTACCTTAGATAGACATAAATCTAAAACAACCCAAAATCTATACAAACTGAGGCAACAATAAAAATAGAGGGAAAAATATATGAAGCCCACAACTGAGGAGAAGCAAAAGCATGAGACTCAAAACCAATAACCAAATGAGAGTATACTTTGATTCGTTTTTCTTCCATTGACAATAATACTATGATAATATTGAACTGGTTGGAGTTTCCCTGTACACACTATACAGTTTTATGCTCCCACTCTGTTCATTCTGTCCACTAAATCTAGACACCTTCCCAGCACTCCCTCACCTTGTTTACTTTTGCCCCTTTGTTGTGCTTAACTGTCTTCAATTCAGTTCATTTGATTCATAGTGATCCTATGTGTTACAGTGAAGCAAATAAAAAAAAAAACCCAAACCAAACCCTCTGTCATCAATTCTGACTCACAGTGACTCTCCCGGATAAGTTAGAGCTGCCTTATGACTTTCCGAGGCTGTACCTCTTTACAGGATGAGAAAGCCCCATCTTTCTCATACGGTGCAGCTGGTGTCTGAGAACTGCTGACCTTGCAGTTAATAGCCCAACACATAACCACTAGGGCTCCTAGTCAACTTTAATTCCCTGCCCAGGTGTTATGTCAAACTTGAAGGATTTTCTCACCTCTCTCTGCTGAGGAAACAGTCTTTTCTCTGTGATCCATAATATTGTTTTATAATTTTTGGTCCCGTGGTATCTTGAGGCAAAGTATGTATGAGTTTAACTCAATAGTTTTACTTCATTGTATTATGTGATTTTTAGGTATCCTTTCTGTCCAACACTTTCTTTGAGCATATAAGTATCTCATTTGTCTTTGGGTCTCCAGCACCTACAAGATGCTGAGCATACTGTAGGAACTTGATACCTAGTTCCTGTCCTTAAATGAATTTGTTCATAATGATGTCAAAGTCAAGAAAACAAAATTTGCATTCAGCAGATCACAAGAACAACTTAGGTCAGACAAAACCTGAACTGCAAGTTTGGGCACACAACACACCCAAAGTCAAGTCATTACTTGATATCTAAGGCCCTTTTAATAACAACAATCGTAATGTTCTTGAGTACTTTGCTTGTACTATCTCATTTCTCCCAGAAGGCCTATACAGTAAGCATTACCCACTGGTGATGCATAGCAACCCTATAGGACAGAAGGGAACTCTTCCTTAGGGTTTCTGAGGCCGTTAATCTTTACAGGTGCAGACTGCCCCAGCTTTCTCCCTTGGAGGGGCTCATTCGAGCATGGTATGGGTTGGAACTGCAGACCATTCAGTTAGGATCCAATTGCTTAAATCACTGCATGACCATGGCTCCCTAAAGAAAGCCTTAGTAGCCCCATTCCAACTTTCCTTGCTTATACCTTTTCTATATAGCATGTGTCTTGGTCTTCGGTCCTATCTTTTTCTTCCTATTGTAGCTCACTGCAAGTTTGAAAAACATGGACTTTAAAGGTACACATACATGGATTTGAATCACAACTTACTTTTCAGTAGTTATGGGACCTTCAGTACATTACTTAATGTCTCTAAGCTTCTGTTTCTCACAAAAAATGCAGAAAGTAGGCATTAGTATTCTAAGTGTCCTTATTCGAAGTCCATGCTTTTGAAGCTGCAATGGGAAGAAACAAAAATGGGACAAAGACAAGGAGCAGAGTATATAGAAAAGGTGTCAGACAATAAATGTAGGCATGAAGATAAAAAGCATCAGAGAAAAACAAATGGCCGTGAAGGGAGACAGAAATAGCAATCTGGGACACACGGACAGAGGATCAGCTCTGTTCTCTCAGGGATAACAGATCTTTTTTTTGGGGGGGTGTTGGGGGGATAACAGATCTTATGGGCAGAATCTGACAGATAAGAACAGCATGTCAGTTTGAGGACACTCAGAGTAAATGTTAGGTGCCTCAGTTCAGCTCTGAGTCACAGTGCCACAGAAGGAAACTGCCCAGTCCTGCACCATCCCGGCAATCTATGCTTTGTTAGAGCCCATTGTTCCAACCTCTGAGTCAATCCATCTAATTAAGGGTCTTCTTTTTCTTTTCTTTTTAAAATCATTTTATTGGGGCTCGTACAACTCATCACAATCCATGCATACATCCGTTGTGTCAAGCACATTTGTACATTTGTTGCCATCATCATTCCCAAAACATTTTCTTTCTACTTGAGCCCTTGATATCAGCTCCTCATTTTTCCTCCTTCCTTCCCGCTCCCCCCTCCCTCATGAAC
>NW_022104341.1:17313061-17316243 GCF_000313985.2 Echinops telfairi
ATCACGCCCTGCAGGCCTCCTACACCCTCCTCACCACCGATATGGATCACTTGTTGTTCCCTTGTCCTTGAGTTTATTAACACCACTTCCTTCCCCCCAACCCCCCTGTCCCCCTGTCCCATGTAAGGGTCTTCTTTTTCCATGAACGTTTACTTTACTAAGCATGCCATCCTTCTCTAGGGAATAAACTGCAACCACTCCATGGAGTCAGTTTTGTCCCTTAGCGACTCCAGGACAGAGTAGAACTTCCCCCTGGGTTTCTGAGGCTGTAAGTCTTTAGGGTAGCAGAAACCACATCTTTTTTCCTGGGAGCAGCTAGTGTGTTCAAACAGCTGGCCTTACAATTAGTCGCCCAACTTGTAACCCATTAACTATTGTCACCAGGGCACCTTTCTCTAGGGAATGGTCCCTTCTATTAATATGTCCAAAGTATTTGAGCTGACATCTCACCATTCTCACTTCTAAGGAACATTCTGGCTGCACTTCTTCCGAGACAAATGTCTCTTCTTCTGGCAGTCTTTGGTTTATTCAACATTCTTCACCAACACTATAATTCAAAGATACTACTTCTTTTTCAGTCTTGTTTATTGGTTGCCCAACTTTCACATGCACCTGAGGCAATTACAAACACTATGGTTTGAGGCAGGCTCAACTGAATTCTCAAAGTAATATGTTTGCAGCAGATTTTCCATGTAAGAAATGCAACGTCTTTTGATTTCTTGACTATTGCTTCTGGGGGCATTGGTTGCTGATGCAAGTAAAATGAAGTCCTAGAGAATGTTGATCTTTTCTCTGCTATCATGAGGTTGTTTATTTTTGTTTTCTTAATATCAAGGTGTAATCCATACTGAAGGCTGTAGTCTTTGATCTCATCATTAAGTTCTTCAAGTTCCTGGTGGCTTTCGGCAAGCAAGGTTATCATTTGCATATTGTAAGTTAATGAGCTTCCTTTTAATCCTGATACCACTTCTTCATATAACTCAGCTTCTTGAACTATTTGCTCATTATAGATAGAATAAGTATTGTGAAAGGATACAACTCTGACACAAGACTTTCCTGATTTTAAAGCTAGATCTGTTATAATGACTGCCTCTTGATCTATAAAAGGTTCCAATGAGCACAATTAAGTCTTCTGGATTCCCATTTGCAATGTCATCCACAGTTTGTTATTATACACACAGTCAACTATTTTGTTTAATCAATAAAACAGAGGCAAACGTCTTTTTGGTATTCTCTGCTTTCGGCCAAGATCCGTCTATCTGTTACTAATAATGATATCCCTTATTCCATGTTGTCCTCTTAATCAGGCTTGAGTTTTTCTGGCAATCCCTGTTGACATTCCCTTTTTCAATTATCTTCACCAAATTTTTACTTGCATGTGATAATAATGATATTATTCAATAACATTCTGTTGGATTACCTTTCTTTTGAATAGATACAAATAGAGATCTCTTCCAGTTGGTTGACCTTGAAAATTTTTGGCACAGGTGAATGAATACTTCTAGTATTGCATTAGTTTGTTGAAACATTTCCATGGGTATTCTGTCAATTCCGGAAACCTTATTTTTTTGACAGTTACTTTAGGACAGCTTAGACTTCTTCCTTCAGTGCCATCGGTCCACAAGCACATGTTACCTCCAAAAATAGTTGATCATTGACCAATCTCTACCTACTCATTCCAACTTGTTTTGATTCTTCCTGCATAGTTCAAAATTTTGCCCATAGGATCCTGCAATACTGTACTTTGGGCTTGAGTTTTTTTCCCCAGTCTTTCAGCTTGAGAAATGCTGAATATATTCTAACTTTTTAATTTTCTAAATCCAGGACTTTGCACATATCATTATAATACTATATTTGTCATATTAAACTGACCATTTCTTTCTTTCTTTTTACCTTCTCTATGTTCTAGAGCAAGTTCAGAGTATCTTCTGATGTCCATTTTGGCCCTATCGTTCTTTCCTGTCTTTTACATGACCTTTAGGTTTCTTTATGTTAGAATCTGTGAAAAAGTTGGATTTGTTTTCTTGACCCTACAGTTAGAGGTGTAATCCAATTTGTAAATCATATGTTAAGTAAATTTCAATCATTGGCTTAATATGAGTTTTGTTTTAGCTGTTGTTATGGATTGAATTATGTCTGCCAAAAATATGTTGTAAATCCTCACTCGTGTCACTATGGTTATAAGTTCATGGATTTTCTTTTTTATGTTAGTTAGTTATGTTAGTTAGTTAGTTAGTTAGTTAGTTAGTTAGTTAGTTAGTTGGTTACTTAGTTAGTATGTTAGTTATGTTAGTTAGTTAGTTAGAAAATATTTGTGTAGGGTGTACCTTAACGCAATCTCTTTTGAGATATAAAGGAGCAAGTAAGCCAAGATGATGGAAGGTAGTCAACATGTTTCATGAAAATCACTGAGGAGCCAGGGAAAGGGCTCTGAAAGGAAGCAAAAATCTTCCCCCAGAGCTGACAGAGTAAAAAAAGCCTTCCCCTCATGCTGGGCCCCTGAATTTGGACTCCCAACCTCCTGACAGTGAGAAAATACAATTATCTTTGTTAAAACCACCCGACTGGGGTGTCGATGTCAAAGCAACACTAGACAACTAAGATGACAGTACTGACCGGAAAGGTTATTTGGTGCTCATCTGAAACTCAGAGTTAGCTAGGTGCCTGTGTTTGCACTGGCCAGCCCTATTGAAGACATGAGTGCATTATGAAATTGCCCAATAAATGGTGTCGAAATGGTGCCACGGAGAAGTTGTGGCTAGATTAAGTTATATTTGGTGCCTTTGACTGGGCAAGCACAGTGGTTTCCTCCAGCTCAATATTTTAGGAAGAGCCAAGACTGGTAGTTTGGGAATTTTAAAGTCTTCAGGTTAGGCATTTGTAGAAGACCTCACAGGAAAAAGAGAAAGACCAGAAACAGCAGAGGAAAGTTTGTGAAATATATTTTGAAAGGGATTCTGCTCAAATCAATAAAATAAAAAAATTAAGTGCTTAGAAGACGAAATCTCAGGTTTCCAGGCCCCATTAAACCGGATATGTTGCTCCTGTACGATTACAATTCTTAATACTAGTAAATTGAAAGTACAGTTCATGAACCAGAAAAACCAGTTTGTTCTTTCAAGCTGCTGATTTAGGTGGATCCTGCATGTTTTCGTTAGTTCTTCAGGAGAATTTTTTTTTTT
>NW_022104341.1:17320637-17322109 GCF_000313985.2 Echinops telfairi
TAACCACAAGATCAGCAGTTCAAACCCATTAGTTGCTCCCCTGAGGGCTTTCTGCTTGGGTAAAGATTTACAGCCTTGGGATCCCAAACAGGCAACTCTGCCGTATTAGGGTCATTATGAGTTGGGATTGATTCTATGGTAGTGAGTTTGAGCCAGCCCAGGAGGAGCCATCTTGCCTTTGGGGACTTGTCCTTCATGAAAATTATGATACCAGGACCACATAATCATGGTCAGGGTGGTCATAGGGTCCCAGGGCCAATCCGATAAACGTTTCTAATCTATTGTGTCCACATCACAATCATGGTTCCATTCCTGCTAAGGCAGTGATGATTGGTCTGCTACCAATCATGGTTTGTGACCATTCCCCTTGTTTTCCATGCTCTTTCATCTATACGATCATGGCTGTGAATCTTTGCACATCAGCATGGCCTCATTCAGTTAGGCTCCCTCATCCTTTTGATTTGTGTCTTACCTTCATTCCAAGACTTAATAAAGAGGTCTCTATAAAACATATTTGAATTGAGGACCTTTCCCCCCACAAATATTTTGAAATGAAGATTTTGCTTTTGATAGCTATCTTTCCTTAAGATGCCTCTAATTTTTATGAAATCATCTAAGATTCAGAAGGAAAGTTTTGCCAAATTAATAAATTAGGCATGATTTCTTTGAAATAATATGCAATTATTGAATGTGCTTATAACCATTTCTTCAAAAATCACTATTGATTTATGAAAATTCTTTGGCCCATATAATATCTCATTTAGATGCTAGGATTGCCATATATTCATTAATTTGTTATCTGTAACTACCTTTTCTGGTAATAAGGAGCCATGGTGGTATAGTGGGTTAGGCTACTAATCTCAAGGTCTGCTGTTCAAAACCACCAGCTGCTTGGAGGTAAACAGTTACAATCTTGAAAACCCTCAGGTGCAGTTCTACCCTATCCTACAGGGTCAATATGAGTCAGCATTGACTCAAAGGCAATGTGTTTTTTTCTGGTAATAACTTAGTAAATGACCATGGTCTCTATTATTATTTTTTTACTAATTAATTAGTTGATTCTCTTCTTATGGTTAAGGTCCCAAACCTACCTTTATTTATCTTCTTCTCCAGTCTTGCTTAATGCTTAGAATACTAGAATACTCCTGCTTCCATTATTCCATATTTGAAATTTCAGTTTCCCGTATTCCAGATAATCTATGTAAGGAAATACTTTTGTAGAACATGTATTCTGATAAAGATCTATACCACAAGCAGCAGTACTGGGGTGCTTAAATTTATTCAATGAATATTTCTTACTGTCCCACATATGCCAGGTACAGTTGTTTTTTTCTTTTCTTTTTTAAAAAAATCATTTTATTGGGGGCTCATACAATCCTTATCACAATCCATACATACATCCATTGTGTCAAGCACATATGTACATTTGTTGCCATCATCATTCTCAAAACATTTGCCTTCTACTTGAGCCC
>NW_022104341.1:17323555-17335892 GCF_000313985.2 Echinops telfairi
CTTATCACAATCCATACATACATCCATTGTGTCAAGCACATTTGTACATTTGTTGCCATCATCATTCTCAAAACATTTTCTTTCTACTTGAGTCCTTGATATCAGCTCCTCATTTTCCCCCCTCCCTCTTCGCTACCCCCTCCTTCATGAACCCTTGATAATTTATAAATTATTATTTTGTTATATCTTACACTGTACAACATCTCCATTCACCCACTTTTCTGTTGTCCATCCCCCAGGGAGAAGGTTATATGTAGCTCCTTGTAATCGGTTCCCCCCAAATCAAATTCTAAACAATATATTTTATACCCGAAGAACGGATTGAGATTTCTCATAGGGTCCCTGGAAAAATCACCAAAATATCATTTGTTTTTTCAGCTTGTAAAAAGAAGCAATTGAGTTTATATTATATGTTACTATTGATGTCTTGTGTTATGCATCGTTATAGATGTATCCCCCTAAAATAGCAGCACAGGTTATTAGTCCACTCCTACGCCTGTGGATGTAATCCCATTTGGCAAAAGGGGTAGCTTTGTTTTGTTAATTAGAGTGTGTCAGTGTAGGGTATATCTTAAATGTGATCACGTTGTGAGATATCAAAAAGCGCATTAGGTATAGAAGCAAGCACGCAAGAATGGCGAAAGATAGCTCCAAATCCAGATCTCCAAGCATTGACAAGAATGTTAAGAGGAGCTGAAAGAAGCCTCCCTGCTTGCTCCAGCCCCACCAGAGCAGAGAGCCTTCCCGTAGAGCAGGTGTGGGGAAACTTTTTCTGCCAAGAGCCATTTGGATATTTCTAACATCGTTTGTGGGCCATATGAAATCATCAGTAATGGTGTAGTGGTTAACGATTTGGGCTGCTAACCTTAAGGTCAGCAGTTCACTACCACTAGCAGCTCTTCGGGAGAAAGACAGGTTTTCTACTCCATACAGTTTTGGAAACCCACAGGGCCAGTTCTACTCTGTCCTAAAAGGACCACGATGAGCATTAGCTGATGGCAGTTAGTTAAAGTTTTGACTTTTGTTTTTTTAATTTTGTAAAGTAACTCGCTCTGAGCTGGGCTGCTAACTGCATGGTCGGCATTTTGAAACCACTTGCCTCTACTTGGGAGAAAGAGGAGGGATTCTACTTCCCTCAAGAGTGACAGTCTTGGAAATCCACCGAGGCAGTTCTACCCTGCCCTTTGAGGTCCTTGTTACTCGTGGCACAGAGCTTGGGTTGTTTTCGTTTATTGCAATGGCTGGGACTGCTTCTCTTTGGTGAGCAAGGTACAGTGATGTTAGCTGGTATTGATGATTTCAAAGGGCTTTGTATAGCTGAATGTTCCCCACTCTTGCCTTAGAGCCAGTGTCTGGAATTCAGACTTTAGCCTCTTAAACTGTAACAAAATAAATGTCTTTTCATTAAGGTCCCACTTGGGTTTTTATTACAATAGTGTTAGCAAACAAAAAAGTTGCATGGGAAGAATTGTCAGTTCAGAAGAGATCCTTAGCATTTCCTAGGTTAAATTTGTATGGTAATGTGTTCCTGGTATAAATATTTTAAAAATGATAGACTGTATCGGATGTTTCTGGTGGCACTGTATCTTCCTCCACCGGTTTCTGAACTGCCATAGTTTCTCATTCATCACAGTGGACAATCTTCCCTCTCTTGGCTCATCCTTGAGGCCTTTCTTAAAACACTAGATCCATTTAGAAACATGTTTTATGTCAGGCAGCATGCCTGTAAACTTGTTGCAAAGCATCAATGATTTAGGGAGGTGTCCATTTGAATTTGTTAAGAAAAACTGTAATAAGCCCTGACCTCAGAGTCCTTTTATCTCCCATGGCACAGTCAGCATTACTTTTTGGAAGGCACCCCAACAAGGTGAAGACAACTGTACTAACTGCAGCGTCTGCTAATTACAGAGCCATGGTCAAACACGTTTTCTCTGGAATAAACTTATGTGGCCTGGAACCCTAGAGCCATATTTCCCCCATATCCTCTTATTCTTGGCAGATTCTAAGTATATGCCTGATATGTTCATAATATATTATGTCTCAGGATCATTATGTTGTATGTGAAGTTTTTTCTCCCTAAAGATCATGTTCATCCATTTTTATAAATTAAATATCCACTATTCTTTGAGTATATTTGAGTCAATTATTATGCTTAACATTTTTTGTCTAAAACATAAAAATTAGCTTTAATTTGTTTTGCATGCTTTAGAAACATTCAAATTTCCTTGGTAGTTGCATTCCTTTTTTTATGTGAGTGAAAATGTATACAACAAAACATACACATTCAAAAAGTTTTACTCGTATAGTACATTGACAATGGTTAGATACTTCACATTACATCACCATTCTTCTTCTCTCTGCCCACATTGCTTCACTACCCTTCAATTAGACTCTGCTCCTTAACATTCTTATTTGCATTTTAGAGCTACTGTGGTCAGTTCAGGAGCCCTGGTGGTGTAGTGGTTGCATGTTGAGCTCCTCATCAGAAGGTGGCACTTTGAATCTAGCAGCTGCTCCTCGAGAGAAAGAGTGGGCTTTCTATTTCCAGAAAGAGTTACAGTCTCGCAAACTCACAGGGATGGTTCCACTGGTCATGAAAGCGATAGCAGTGAGTTTGGTCTTGGTGGTCAATTTAATCTAACACAATGGTTCTCAACCTTCCTAAGGCTGCAACCCTTTAATACAGTTCCTCATGTTGTGGTGACCCCCCCAACCATAAAATTATTTTCATTACTTCATAACTGTCATTTTGCTACTGTTATGAATTGGGCAACCCCTGTGAAAGGGTCATTCGACCCCCAAAGGGGTCGAGACCCACAGGTTGAGAACCACTGATTTAACAATGATTCTTTAACAGAGCACAATGCTCACAGTGAATATTCTTTATTCAGGGAGCTAAATTGTTGCTTAGTTTAAAGATGACTTTATGGGATAGTTTCAGCTTAAGGTTTATTCTTGTCATGAGGACTCAGTAGATCTTTCACTTAAAGAAAATTATCATCAGTAATATGAGTAAGATAGCCACAACCATGTGGGTTAAGTTTTTGATCATTTGCCAACTTTTAAAAATTACGCTGATGCTTCCTGAAAGCACTCACAAACTAGCATACTTCATCTTCAGCAAGGAAGGATGGTCGCAAAGCCCCGTGGAAAAGAACCATGTCAGGTATTTTTCAAGCCAGAAAACCAAAATTATTCCCATCAAGTCCATTCTGACTCGGAGTGACCCTACAGCACAGAGTAGAACTGCCCCGGTAACTCTTTATAGTAGTAGGAATCCTCATCTTTCACCCAAGGAGTAGCTGGGAGTTTCGAACATCCCAACACATAACCAGATAGGCCACCAGGGCTCCTTCAAGTATTTTTAGTTACAGGAATAAACAACTTTTAGTCCCTACCAGTGGATTGAGGTAAGATTTCCAGAACTCTTGTGGAGAAACAGATTTATGAAACTGGTAATTCAAGATGAATTAGAATATTAATTTTAATTATATAGGATTAAGTGAATTGATACAGGATGATTGTGGTTCTTGTACAGAATATTTCTGATACTTTAATATTCAATTATCTGAATAATAATACTTTTAAAAGTACAGCCAGAATGCTGCTTGGAAACAGCAATGAGGAGCCTTTGCTTGCCCTACTTGGGACATGTTACCCAGAGAGACCAGTGCCTGGAAAGGACATCGCATTTGGCAAGGAGAAGGGCATCGAAACAGAGGAAGATTCTTTCCCCACCCCCTGTCAGTTTTATTGGCAAAAAAAAAAATCACGTCTCATACAATTGAACAGTTCAATTGTTCAATCTCATCAAGGGGAGTTGTACAATCACCACCACCTCTATCTTAGAGCCTCCCCTACCCCCACCCCCTATGGAAAGAGGAAGATTTTGATGAGCTGGATTAACAGAATGCTGCAACAGTGGGCTCAAACATAAGAACAATTGTGAGGATTGATTGCTCAAGACCCAGCGGCATTTCCTTCTATGGTGCATAGCATCACAAGGAGTGCGTATGAACACCACGGAACAGTAAGATTCTCTGAGTAAGAGGTGCTCCCTCCTTTTTTGTCTTTTAAGCTATTTATAGTCACTGCCATTGAGTCGATGATGACTCAGAATGACCCTATAAGACAGGATAAAACTCTCCTCATGAGTTTCGGAGACTCTTTATGGGAATAGAAAGCCCCATCTTTCTCCCGCGGAGTGACTAATGGTTTCAAGTTGCTGACCTTGAGGTTAGCAGCCCACTTAAGGTTAGGGTAGCCCACTATACCACCAGGGCTCCAAGCTAATTATAAGTATAAGAGCTTAGTAGATCATCATTTTTATTAGGAATAAAACATTTTTCCTTTTCTTCCTGCCTGAGCTCTCCAGAGTTTGGAGACTATTTTTTTCTTTTTCTTAAATATGAATTGGGTGAAGCTTTACAGAACAGTTAGTTTTACATTCAACAATTCAAACGCATTTTGTTTCATGTCCTTGATTGCAATCCCCACAATGTAGCATCATATACCTCACTTCTTCCATGTATTTCCTGGAAACTCCCTTGAATTTTCTTATTTTCTCGGTAATACAGTCATTTGCACAATTTCAGTAAGTCTGTTCTATTTGTTAAGGAGCCCTGGTGGCATGGTGGGTTAAGCACTGCTAACCACAAGGCTGCATGTTCAAACCACCACTACCAGCTCAGAAATCCCACAGAACAGTTTTACGCTGTCCAAAAGGGTACTGTGCTGTCAGTAGGAATTGACTCCATGACAGTGGTTTTGACTTTTTTGTGAATCTTCCATATTAATTAGAAATATATTCTGCAACCAAGGCTAGTCTCAGTATCATTTTTGAGACTATTGCTCGTTTATTAGTTATGGTTAGACCATTTAAGAAACTAAAGCTGGCTTTTTGGAACTAATGCATACAACACTGGACTCACACCTGCTTAAGGGTAAAGCAGGAAGGTTGATTCCTTGCTTGTCTAAAATCTGTAGGATATTTTAGTGACTTTTAGAAAGAGGAGCCCTGGGAGTGTAACGATTACCCCTTGGGTTGCTAACTCAAGGTCACCAGTTTGAAACTACCAGCTGCTCCAAGGGGAAAAGATGAGACTTTCTACTTATGTAAAAAGTTTCAGTCTCAGAAACCCACAGGGTCAATTCTACCCTCCCCTATAGCCGTGGTTCTCCACCTTCCCAAGGCTGCGACCCTTTAATACAGTTCCTCATGTTGTGGTGACCCCCCAACCACAAAATAATTTTTGTTGCTACTCCATCACTGTAATTTTGCTACTGTTATGAATTGGGCGACCCCTGTGAAAGGGTCATTCGACCCCCCAAAGGGGTCACGACCCACAGATTGAGAACCGCTGCCCTATAGGGTCACTATGTGTCAGAATTGGCTCCATGGCGGTGAGTTGGAGTTTTTGAGTAAAAGGAATTCATACAAATTTATAGATACTGTAGGTGAAATGGGACCCAATGCAAGGTAAGAAAAGACAGCTGCAAAATCTGCTAATGATCGGAATCGGGACTGTGCAAAGCATGAATCTAGAAAAATTGGAAATCGTCAAAAAATAAAATGGACCCCCCCTCCCTTTGGCTGCTCCTCTGCTTTCTGCTGGGCCCTGCCATGGTCTCTGTGGCTCAGGCCGCTACGTGTGGGTGTGCTGTCCCTTGAGGGCGCCTGCGTTCAGTGACAGTAAAGCCTGAAACTTCTGTCCTTTATAACAACCCGCTTGGATCACAAACCAGGCTTCGGCGTGAATTCTTTCTCTGGCGAAGCCGAGGACCGAGGTATTTCCCACCCGAGAAATCTAACGCCTTCCGGCGCTGTAACTCGGAGATATAAGGACTCTGGTTCCCATCTCTAGTTCGTGCGGACTCTCAACTAGGCTGCATGTGGAGGCCACCATTTTCCCAACCATGTGACTCTCCACTCCCCAGCAAGATGGCGCTGCCTGGTGTCAGCTGCCATTTTTGTTGTGGGACAACTGACCACATGACCCTTGCCACGATGGTGCCCACTGCTCCAACCATGTGTTGGGGGGGGGGCAGTGCTTAGTGGGCTGGCTGCTCAGCAGGGGACTGGCCCTAGTGCCCAGTGGTCAGATACAACCTTCCCCCCTCCTTTCCCTTTGTTCTCTCGCTTTGCTGTTGTTGTTGTTGTTTTAATTTTTCATTTTATTCACAGTTGGTACAGAAGTGATAACATTTCCATAAAATTATTACCATACTTTAGTTACAGGACAAAATACCACAAAAAGGAATGTATTTTGCAAGAAATGTAGTTCATCTGAAGTTTCCAAATACTTTTTTAGGCTAATGCAGCAGCTGCAAAATTAACACACAATACACAAAGAGGAGTGTATTTTACACTGAGCCAGTAATGAAAGCTGACAGCTCTTTAGCAGATTTGCTTTTTTTTAAAACAGCAATAGCACGTTTAAAAACACATTAAACCAATACCATAATTGTAAACAAATTTAAAAAAAAATCAGATTGTAGATTAGAAGAGTCAAGTTAGAATTGTCCTGAATGGTTAACAATCCTAAATCTACAATTTCACTGTACTCCTTTTGCTACACGGTAACCTGGTTTACAGCAAATTCTACTTTCTGTTTGGAACTCAACTTTACACAACAAGATGGACCCAATTCATCAAACTTTATGAAAAATAAGCAGTAGAAAATGGAGACTATTGGAAATCAGGCCACAATATGTAAAAGTCATCAATAACAATTATTTTCAACATTTCTAATCACATTTGGTCTATAATGCACGATAACTGACTACAATGAGACATGCATTGACTGGTCCTTTACAGAGAGCAGAACATAGCATGATAGGCAGGCCACTGGGGGGACCCCTCCAATGTAGACGTCTTTCAAACATACATTAATACATAACAAAATTACTACATAAAGGCCGCGGTACTTTGCTGACATTTGGCTTAAAAACAAAGGAAGGAATGAAACCATTTCACAGGATATTATTAGAAAAGGAATTGGTTTTCTTCTTGAGGAAGACTACTTACTTTTGCACAGCAACTATTTTTGATATTCACCTCATCATAAGAAAAAAAAAAGCCAGAAAAGAAAGCACTGCTAAGCACAACTCAGTCCATACGTGATCGCCAACACCAGTCTGGCGAGTTCTCTCCTCGTTTTACGAACAAGCTGCTTTAGCATTAAAAAAATAATAATAATAAAATAAAATAGAATTCATAAAGATCAATATCCTATATATCAGTGACTGAGATGTACTGGTATTGTCCATTTTGAGTCAGTAAGTCTTACATTTTGCTATGCCAGGAATAGCACAATCAAAAGAGATGATGCTGCATTCATCTTCAAAAAGGACACTTCAAAACCTTGGGCCTATCCCACTGAATTTTTAGAACATCTCAAGAACAGATTTGCTGATTGAATACTAATGATAGAAGACCTGATGAGCTGTGGGATGATATGAAGAAAGCAAAAGATCATTAAAAAGAAAGGACAGAAAGAAAACATGAAAGTGACTGTCAGAAGAAACTGAAACTTCCTCTCAATTGTAGAGTGACTAAAGTACGTGAAAGAAATGATGAAGTCAAATACAGTATAATGAAAAATGCAAAGGCCTAGCATTAGAAAACCAAAAAAGGAAGCACATGTTTAGCATATTGTAAACTGTAAGAACTCAAGAAAAACATTCAAGCCTCCAGTTGCAATACTGAAAGGTTGTATGGGCAGAGAATGATGCAGGAAGCATCAAAAGACGATGTAAAGAATACACAGAGTCATTTTACCAAAATGAACTAGTCGACACCCCACTATTTCAGGAGGCAACATGTGAGCAAGAACCAATGGTACTGAAGTAAGAAGCCCAACATGCACTGAAGGCATTGGCCAAAAACAAGGGTCCAGAAATTGATGGAATACCAACTGCAGTGTTTCAACAAACTGATGAAGCACTGTAAATACTCAATTGTCTATGCCAGTAAATTTGGAAGACAGCTACTTGGCCAATTGACTGGAAGACATCCAAATTTGTACCCATTCCAAAGAAAGATGTTCCAACAGAATGTTCAAACTATAGAACAATAGCCTTGATATCACATGTAAGTAAAATTGTGTTGAAGATCATCCAACAATGATTGTAGCAGTACATTGACAGGGAGCTGCAGAGGTTTTAACTGCATTAAGAAGAGGATGTGGAACAAGGGATCGCATCGCTGATGTCAGTTGGCTTAACTGAAAGCAGAGAAAACCAGAAAGAGGTTTACTTATGTTTAATTGACTATGACAACATATTCAATTGTGTGGATCATAAAAATATAGATAACCTTGAGAAGAATACTAATTCCAGAACATTGCACTGTGTTTATGCAGAACTTGTGCAAGGATCAAGAGACAGTCATGGAATCAGAACGAGGGGATACTGCATGGTTTAAAATCAGGAAAGATGTGCGTCAGGGTTGTATCCTCTCACCATATTTCTTCAATTTTTATGCTGAACAAATCATCAGAGAAGGAGGCCTATATGAAGAAGAATGCAGCAGCAGGATTGGTGGAAGGCTTCTAAACAGCCTGCGACAAGCAGATAGCACAGTCTTGCTTGCTGAACGTGAGGAAGACTTGAAGCACTTGCTGATGAAGATCAAGGGCTGCAGTCTTCAGTATAGATGACAACTCAATGTACAGAAGACCAAAATCCTCAGAACTGGACCAATAGGTAACATCATGATAAATGGAGAAAATATTGGCGTTGTCAAAGAGTTTGTTTGACTTGCTTGGATCCACAATCAAGGCTCATGGAAGCAGCAGTCAGGAGATCAAAAGAAGTGTTCCATTAGGTAAATCTGCTGCACAAGGCCTCTTTAGAGTATTGAAAAGAAGGATGTGACTTTGAGGACTGAGATGCCCCTGAGCTGAACCATAGTATTTTCAATCGCCTAATATGCATATGAAATTGTACATTGAATAAAGAAAATCGATGAAGACTCATTACATTTGGATTGTGTCGTGGAGAAAAATATTGAAAGAACCATGAACTGCCAAAAGAAAAAGCAAATCTGTCTTGTAAGAAGAACAGCCTGAGTGCTCCCCAGAGGCAAGGAGGAGATTTCATCTTACATGCTTTGGACATGTTGTCAGGAGAGCACGGTTCCTAGGGAAGAACATCATGTTTCATAAGGTAGAGGGGCAGTACAAAAGAGGAAGGCTCTCACGGAGCAGGATTGACCCAGTGGCTCAGGCCTAGGCACAGTTGTGAGGAGGATGCAAGACTGAGCAGGGTTTCATTCTGTTGTACAAAGGGTCTTTATGGCTCAGACCTGACTTCACGGCACCTAGAAACCACAATTTCTCTGGTGGGTTGCGGGATTGGCTTCCCAGCTCAAGAGGCTTTTGAAGGTTGTTGCAGAGCTGAAGTCCATAGATGACAGTACAACCCCTATCCATTTGCAGAATTCCCACATCGATTAAACCTCCACTCAAAAACTTCTGATCGTTTACCAAGGATATAGATAACCTTGGCAGCAGGCAGAGTGCATTGGAAAGTAGACTGCCTCCACCCTTCTGTGGCCAGCCCAGGGAGGGGCAGTCTCCTTCACGGGCGTGCCTGAGTGTGTCCTTGTGGGAGATCACCATACTGGGATAGTACAAAAACGTAAGCCAAACTCACCGTCATCAAGTCAATTTCGACTCACAGCGGTCCTGTAGGACAGGGTAGAACTGCTTATGTCGGTTTCTAAGACTAACTTTTCACGGGAGTAGAAAGCAAGCCTCATCTTTCTCCCAGTGGAAAAGGAAAGGGGGCCGTAGAGTCACAAGTCATGCTCTACCAGTCTAGCCCTGAGTGCCTTAGTTGGAAAACCCTTGAGCAATTTCATAAACTTTGACATCTAACAATGTGTATGTCCCAATTTGGTCCCCTTTCTGCTTCTGTAGTCCCACCTCTAACAATGATTTATTGATCTGCCATCAATCATGAATTTGTGAAACTTCCCTTTGATCCAGGCCTTCTATAACTAGCATCCTGACTGGGGCCATTATGACCTCGTGCTAATGACCACCCTCATTCAGATGATGTGTCTATGTCTTTGTTTGTTTTTGTCTCTTTTAAGACTTAGTAAATGTTCTCCTTAAATTATATTTGAGATTGGGGTCTCTTTTGTACCCTAAAACAAAGCCTAATCTGAAATTTTAAAAGACAGAATTCATACAGAATCTAGATTAGTAGACCTGTTGAGATTGGAGGAACTTCGGAATCTATTGCTTTGAGAACATCTTCAAACTATGAACACAAGTCCCCTAAAGTTGTCTTTAAACAACTGTTAGCTAAATTTGTTTTTAAAAAAAGGTTCACTGTGAACTTCTAGCTATTTTAAACAATTTGAAATCAACAATGATTTTAAAGCATAGATCAGAAGTTTAGGAAGCAATGAGCCTCAGTCAATAGTGGTGAAATTATAATGGGTGGAGATGTGGAGAATGGAGACACAAGGGAAGCAGGCTACTGAATTGTGCATGTAAAAATGGTTGAACGGTACTATGTGTGCTTTCACCAAATGAGGAGAGAGAGAAGACTCAGAGATTCTCATTGATTAAAAGAGGAGTGACTGTCAACAGAAAATTTATACTTCAATGGAGAACCATAGCACACCCTTCAGATTATATGACTCTAGTCCAGCTTTTTTTAAGCTACTTGCATTTCTTTGTAAATTTCAAGACTTTTCTGGTTGAGTTTTAACAATTTACGCTCTTAGAAAAAAAGTTGGGGTATCTACCTGGATACAAGGTTTTATATTGACATTTCTCTTTTCCATTTTTGGCATCCTACTTCTATGATATGTAGTCTCCAAGACTTTAAACCAAGTCACCTTTGCCATTATCAACCAACAGGTGGTTCAACTGATTTCTGTAGGAGATCACTGACAAGAGTCATCAGGAGACTGATGACTTACTTACTTCCCTCTATAGGAAATAACACTCAGGAGGTTTCTGCTGCCAATCACTGCCATCGAGTTGATTCCAACTCATAGTGACCCTATAGGACAGGGTAACATGAGCCTTTTTGGGTTTCTGAGGCTGTAAATCTTTGCAGGAGCAGAAAGCCTCATCTTTCTACCTTCGAGTGGTGGATTGAGTCAAACTGCTGGCCTTGAGGTTAGCCGCCAGGTACTACCAGGGCTCCTGGTTTATGCTGTATTCGAATCTATATTCTAAAGTACTTGGTTTGTGGAAGAGTGCAGTTTACAGTGGGAGCCCTAACTCCATTTTGATTCCAGACATATTTCGGGTTCTATTTTAATTCATTCCGACCATTAACCAAGGATAAGGCAGCTACAAGACCCAAAGGGGTGATCTTGCCTGCAGAGAACTTGTCTGGGCTTGTCCTTATGGGTCACACATGCTAGTCACTTGGAAGTAAGGGTCCAAGGGCAATATAGTCTCAAATAGCTATTTGGTCAAAGGTCCCAGAACCAATCCTGTAAACTTTTCTAATCTGTAATTGTGTAATCATCCCAACTGTAGTCCTTTGTCACTTCTGCAGCCTTGCCAAGGAGCCCTGGTCATGGAACAGTTTACAAATGGGGCTGCTAACCTCAAGGTCAGCAGATGAACTCATCAGCCATTCCACAGGAGAAAGATTTACAGCCTCAGAAATCCAAAGGGGCAGTTTTATTTTGTCATAATTTGAGGGTTATTACAAATTAGAGTTGTCTCTATGGCAGGGAGTTTTGGTTGGCTTTGCATTGTCTTACCTACCACACTGAAGAATTGATCTGCTACCAATCTTGATTTTGTAAGGATTTCCCTTGTATCCTATCACCTATATTTAACTGCATGACTGTGAATTCTTTAGACACCATTATGGGCTCATGCTGATGTTTCCTTCATATGAAAATCTGTGTTTTCTTTGTCTTATTTCAGGCTTAATAAAAGGAACACTGTAAAATATATTGGAATTTGAAGATCTTTTATTTCTAGAGCAATGCTCACTTCTGAGTTATTTGGGGACTTTTGAAAGGTAGATAGGGACAAAAGGGGGTTGTCTCCATGAATGCCTAAGTCAGCGGTTCTCAACCTGTGGGTCGTGACCCCTTTGGGGGTCCATCGGCTCTTTCACAGGGGCCCCCATTTCAAAACAGTAGCAAAATTGCAGTTATGAAGTAGCAAAGAAAATAATTTTATCGTTGAGGGTCACTGCAACATGAGGAACTGTATTAAAGGGTCGTGGCATTAGGAAGGTTGAGAACTACTGGCCTATGCTAAACAAAAAGTAGCTGTTTGTGCCACACTAAAGGGGTTGGAAGGAAATCAGGCACACTAATTAGACACCTATGGGAAAAACCAGTCTG
>NW_022104341.1:17336577-17339243 GCF_000313985.2 Echinops telfairi
CTGCTGCTTGAATTCTTTCAGTGTTGAGAGGCAAGAACCGAGGTCAACCAGCCCAGAACCAAGTAGTCTGTGTTTGGCTGTAGTCTGAGGTGCTTACCCCTATTCAGCCTGAGTAAAATAAGGCC
The DNA here is from genome assembly GCF_000313985.2 of Echinops telfairi. Lineage (NCBI taxonomy): Eukaryota > Metazoa > Chordata > Mammalia > Afrosoricida > Tenrecidae > Echinops > Echinops telfairi. The sequence goes on from NW_022104341.1 coordinate 17,336,703, forward strand.
AAACACAGACTTTCCCATTTTGAATGAATAACTTACAAGACCAGATAGAAATCTTCCAACCTCTTGGTTTGTTACATAATTGATTAACAGATCAGAGCTGTTTCAATCATTTATTGAAAGCTCTTACAGATATGGTAACATTCCATAATTCAAACAGTTCAAGCATAATTGTATAATTGCTACTACAATCAGTTTCCAAACATTTTCTTTCTTCTTGAACTCTTTGATATCAGCTCCCCTTTTTCCCCTCCCTCCTCAACCCTTCCCCCAGGACGCCTTGTTGTTATTGTTATATATGATTATTAATATTCTATTATTATTATATGTATATATATATTCACCTATATTCTGTTATTCACTCCCCTTGAGTGGAGTTCTACAGACATCATTGCTATCAGCTCCCCCTCTTCCCCCATTCCCCCCATCCCCTGTCTTCCTATATCCTTAGGGAATCATTACTCCTGAAATGATCCATCCTGCATTCGAACATTCTTACTTATACCCCTGAACGTATACAGGTCTAACAGCATTAATGAGGTGAAACATAGGCTTTAATTATAAGGGGAGGAAATATTAAAGAACCAGAGGATAGTTATGAGTTTCATCAGTGCTATGCCACTTCCTGACTTCCTCATCCACACACACCCCCACCCCGCCCACCCTGCTGTGAAGGTCTGTCTTTGTGTCTCCACATTGTCCACATTCCTTCACATCCATTTGATTGCTCGTTTTTGGACTTTTGATTTCTATTCCCATTGATACCTCCTGATCACACAGACTGGTGTGCTTCTTCCATGTGGGCTTTGTTGCTTCTGAGCTAGATGGCTGCTTGTTTACATTCAAGCCTTTAAGACCCCAGACGCTATATTTTTTAATAGCTGGGCACCATCAGCTTTTTTCACCACATTTACCTATGCATCCATTTTGTCTTCAGCCATCCTGTCAGGAAGGTGAGCATCATACAGTGCCACCTTATTAGAACAAACTGTTCTTGTACTTAGGCAAGATTTTAGTAGAGACCCAAAGTCCATCTGCTTCCTTATTGAATTTACATTTATGTACACATACAGACAAATCCACCTTTATGTATATAATTATATATTACATATCTATATTTATACCTATATATATAAATTTTTGCTTTCTTCTTCTTTCCTCATTCCCACTATTATTCTTACTGATCATTCACCTCTTAGTAATTCCTCTCAGACACTTTTTGATTGATCTAATCTGACCAGGAACACTACACACTCCTCACTGTCAATTTCACAGCCCTTATTGTTCCCCTGTCTCTGTCATTACTGGCTCACTACTCACCTCTCCCTGCCTCCTCCCCTCCCATGTTCCCCACCGGCCCCAGAACTATTGGTCCCATCACTGTCTCCACAGGGTTGCTTGTCCTGCCAATCATATATAGATTAGACACCACAAAAGAGAGAGAGAGAGAAAGACCATATAAATAGCTCCAAGTCTAACTGATGTCCTGACCCAGAGTAGATCCATATCTCTCTACTAAATTGCAGGCAGGACCTATTATAATCCCTCAGCCGAATCCCCTTTTCTTTCCGGGTTCCTTCCATCTCCTGGAACCTGCTTACCTAACAGCACTTATACCATTTTTGTCTTCAGCCTTCATGCCCGATAGGGCACACTTGCAGGTCCCTATTGCTCTTCCTGCAGTCAGGGATGGAGTGGTCTAGTGCCCAACCCCGCCCCTGCCACCTCATTACTCCTTTAGACTTTCAGTGTTGGCCATGAATTCTTGGAAAGCAGAAGCTATTAAGAAATCCTCTTACTTTTTGTGTTCCAGGAAATAGCTTCCTGCAAAGAATTCTCCTTACCTGTATGACCTAAATAAGACTCCGTGTTCTCTCCCTTTCTTTATGGCTCTCAAAAGACTCGTGGATAACAACACTGTTTACCTGTGCCAAGGCCAAACACAGGTTTTCCCCCTTTTGAAAGAATAACTTGCAAGACCAGATAGAAACCTTCCAACCTCTTGTTTTTGCTACATTATTGATTAGTGGTCAGATATATTTGTTTTTGAAGAACTGACTTCAACAAATAATCTTTCTAATTCCAATAACTGACTGAGATCTCGTCTGCTTACAAACTGGAAGTTCAATTTTGATTTGTAACTCTATCTGAAATTTGTCAACCCTTCCTCAGAAAAACCTGAAGGTCCCTATTTGGCAGAAACTGTGTATGCTTAACTGCTTATCTGGAAGTTGGCTGCTTGAACCCACTCTGTGGTGATACAGAGGACAAGTCCTGAAGATCTGCTTCTGTCCAATTACTGCTAAGAAAACCCTGCAGAGAAGGTTTCTGTAACACAGAGGGTATTCATGAATCAGAGTCAACTCAAAGGCAACTATCAATAACAGCAATAAAGTAAAAGGCTAAGGCAATGCGACTTTACTAAGACACGGTGATCTTTGGATCTGAGGTGCTTTCCCTATTCAGTCTGAGTAAAATAAAAGTCCTTACCCAGTTTTTGTCTTTGCAAAAAAAGAGGGATTTTACAAATGTAACCATTTTGAC
>NW_022104341.1:17340192-17341404 GCF_000313985.2 Echinops telfairi
CTGCATTAAAAATGTGCTGAAAACCTCGACTTATACATGAGTATATATGGTATTTATCTTGGTGGCACCTCCAAATGAGTTCACCAAGCTGTGACCTGATTGACAGGCTAAACTCCACCCATATCTTCTTACAGGTGCCATGCTGGCACCAAAAAATGAATATTGTCAGAGTTAATGCCAGAGCTGAGTCTGGGGTCTAAAGTCAGTGGATTCAGACTCAGGTAGCAGCTGTGTTTGTGGAGGTGGTCCTCAGAGTGATTCTCCAGTGGGCTTTTTTCAACTGTCTGGGAAATTCCTGTTTCAAAAACCTTGATTAAAACAATGTTAAAACTGAAAAAAAAAAAAAAAAGAGCTAATGCCAGAAGATGAGTTCTTCTGGTCAGAAGGCGCTCAAAATTGACTGAAGAAGAGCTGACATCTCAAAGTAGATTGATCATAATGACACGAATAGAGTACAGCTGTGGGAGTAAATTCTTTGTGACCATTTGCTGATGGGCCATGACTCAACATGAGAAGAAACAGTTGCAAATATGAATAAATAATTGGAGCTTAGAATGTATAAAATATGACTCTAGAGAAACTGGATGTTGTCAAGAAGGACATGGAGTGTATAAAGAGCAATATTCTAGGCTTTCGTGAGCTGGGATGGATCAGTACTGCCATTTGGAATCAGAAAATCATATGGTTTACCATGGCAGGTATCATTGTAAAAACTGATATTTCAAGCTCTATCTTGCAGAACTTTGTTCTCTTTGATAGGATAATATCTATCCACATACAAGGAAATCTAGTCAATGTAACTATTATTTAAATTATGCACCAACCACTAAAGCTAGTGATGCAAAAATGGAAGAATTCCACGTATGCCTTCAGTATGAAATTGATCAAACATACAATCAAGATGTATTAATAATTATTGTTGATTGGAATGCAAAAATTGGAAACAGAGGAAGGAACTATAGTTGGAAAATATAATCTTGGTGATAGAACTGAAGCTGGAGGTGGCATGATAGAGATTAGCAAAATCAATGTCTTGTTCATAGTAAATGCTTTTTATCAACAGCAGAAAAGCTAACTATACACATGGACTTTTCCACATGGACTATACAGAAATAAAATGGACTGCATCTGTGGGATGAGACAATAGAGCAGCTCGATATCAGCAACTAAAAGTAGGTCAGGGGCTGACTATGGAATAAGTTATCAACTGCT
>NW_022104341.1:17343094-17345648 GCF_000313985.2 Echinops telfairi
GGAGAACATCAAGAATATCATTCATGAAGTAAGCAGAAGGCCACTCAAAAGACAAAGAAAAAAGATCAAAGTGAATGTCAGACAAGACTCTGAAACTTGCTCTTAGAGTAGCTAAAGCTAATGAAAACGGGTGAAGCCAAAGAGCTGAACAGTAAATTCAGCAGCTCAAAATGACAAAGTCAAATATAGTGAAACGTGCAAAGACCTAGAGTTAGGAAGCCAAAAAGGAACACCATTAAATGGAAAGAACTCAAGAAAAAAATTCAAGTCTCAAGTTGGAAGATTGAAAGATTCCACGGGCAAAGTATTGAATAGTGCAGGAAGCATCAAAAGAAGATATAAAGAATACACAGAGTCATTGTACCAAAATGAACTTAGTTGACATTCCACTATATCAGGAGGTAGCATATGAGCAAGAACCAGTGGTACTGAAGGAAGAAGTTCAAGTTAAAAACATTAGTCAAAAACAAAGCTCCAGAAATTGATGGAATACCGATAGAAATGTTTAAACAAGTTGATGAAGCGCAGTAAACTTCCACTTGTCTGTGCCAAGAAATTTGGAAGACAGAAACTTGGCTAACTGACTGGAAGAGATCCATATTTATATGCATACAAAGAAAGGTGACCCAACAGAATACTCAAACTATAGAAAAATATCATTGCTATCACATGTAAGTAAAATTGTTTTGAAGATCATCCAACAATGGTTGCAGCAGTACATTGACACGGAGCTGCCAGAGGTTTAAGTGTGATTCAGAAGAGGGTGTGGAACAAGGGATATCATTGCTGATGTCACATGGCTCTTGACCGAAAGCCAGAAAGTTGTTTACTTGTGCTTTATTGACTATGCCAAGGTTTTGGACAACACAGATCATAACAAACTAGGGATAACATCGAGAGAAATGGGAATTCCAGGACATTTCATTGTGCTCATGTAGAACTTGTACATGGATCAAGAGACAGCTGTGGGAACAGAACAAAGAAATACTGCATGGATTCAAATCAGAAAAGGTGTGTCCTTTCACCATACTTACTCAATCTGAATGCTGAGTAAATCATCAGAGAAGCTGGCTTATATAAAGAATAATGTTGTATCAGGATTAGAGGATGGCTTATTAACAGCCAGCGATATGTAGATGACCTGATTTGCTTGCTGTTAAGTGAGCATCTGAAGTACTTACTGATGAAGATCAAGGATCGCAGCCTTCATTATGGATTACAGTGCAATGTAAAGAAACAAAAAACCCATTGAACTGGAAAAATAGGTAACATTATGATAAATGGAGAAAATATTGAAGTTGTAAAAGATTTGTCTTGCTTGGATCCACAATCATTGATCATGGAAGCAGCAGTCCGGAGATCAACAGATGTGTTCTATTTGATAAATCTGCTGTACAAGCCCTCTTTAGAATATTGAAGAGCAAGGATGTTACTTTGAGGACTTAGGTGTGCCTGACCCCACCCATGGTATGTATTTTATTTGCCTCCTATGCATGCGAAACTTGTATGTTGAATAAGGAAGACCGAAGAAGAATTGATGCATTTGAATTGTGGTGCTGGAGAAGAATGTTGAAAATTCTTGAAAATTTCAAGAATGTTGAAAATACCATGGGCTGTCCAAAGAAGGAACAAACCTGACTTGTAAGAAGTACAGCCTGAAGGCTCCTTAGAGTCAAGGACTGGGAGACTTCTTCCACACTTTGGAGCTGTCAGGAGAGATCACTTCCTGGGAAGGGATGTCATTCTTGGTAACGTAAAGGGGCAGTGGGAGAGGAAGGCCTTCAAGCAGAAGGATGGACACAGTGGCTGCAACAATGGGCCCAACATAAGAACGATTGGGAGGATGTCCTGGGACTTGCTAGTGTTTAGTCCTCGCTGTGGGTTCGAACCCACACCTAACAACAACAACAACAACAACAACAAAGAGTTACAGTTTCAGAAGTCTCTATGGGGCAGTTTCATCCAGTCCTATTGGATATCGATGAGTCTGAATAGAGTCTGTGAGCGCGACTTTGGTTTTGGTTCAACCACTCAGCATAATGCTCCTCAGATCCGTGTATGCCATGAGGTACTTCGTGGTTTTGTTATTGTTTTTCAGTGATGTGTTGTATTCCTTTGCGTATATGTATCAATGTTTCTTTATTATTCTACTGCTGGGCCTTTCGGTTGTTTCCATGTTATTGCTATTGTAAACAGTGCTGCGCGGGACATGGGTATGCATATATTTGTTGGTTTATATTATGACCCTTACTTCTTTAGGATCTATACCTAACAGAGAGATTGCTGGCTTGTATAGGATTTCTATTCCCAGTTAGTTGAGCTAGTGCTTTATCACTTTACAGACCCAGCCGCACTGTGTCAGGTTCCAATCTCTGTGTCACTCCTGTATTTGTTATTTTCTGGAGTTTTTTTCCTCTTTAAAAAATCTCTTTTCATACCTTGCCTGTCATTTAAGTATGAGGTGGGAATTTTTAAAATTATTATTATTTTGAGAAGAATGCAAAAACAAAACAAAACAAAAACAACCTTCAAATATATCTAGGAATTTTTAGAT
>NW_022104341.1:17346570-17348348 GCF_000313985.2 Echinops telfairi
CTTTTTTTTTAATTGTTGGTTTTTTGTTTTGGTTTGCTCTGTCTTTGTGCTTATCAGTGTCTCTGCATGTCTATCTAGACAAGATAGGTGGGATAAACAATCCGGAGGAGAAAACAATGGGTCTGGTTAGAGAGGGAGGCGGGGGAGAAAGGCGGTGTGAACAAACCCAGGGACAAGGGAACAACAAGTGATCTAAAATCGATGATGAGGATGGTGTAGGAAGCCTACTGGGGCTTGATCAAGGATAATGTAGCTGAGAGGAATTAATTACTGAAACCCAAATATGAAGTGGGACAAGAGGAAAGTAAAAGGAAATAGAAGAAAACTAGGAGGCAAAGGACATTTATAGAGGTCTAAATACAGGCATGTACATATGTAAATATATTTGTATATAACAATAGGGAAATAGATCTAGGTACATATAGTTATATGTTAAGTATTAAGGTAGCAGATGGAGGAGAGATGAATTGGAGAGCAACTATTGACTAATTTGAACATGATTGAGTGAACTCTGCTTTTCCCCTTTTATCTGAAATGAACTGATATCAGATTCTGTACTGGCAGAAAACATTTGACCCCACACACACTTTAGCTCAGAGACATTTTGAAATTTATATTAAGTAAGCCTAAAGACTTTTGCTATTGATTAATTATTGAGCAGAAAAGATTAGCAACTTTTGGTAAATAAACAGGGACACTAAGTTGCAGACAGAAGTCTTGGTGGCATAGTAGTGTTGATTTGGTTTGTGATCTACATGTTCAGCAGTTGGAAACCATCAGTAGCTCTGTGGGAAAAAGAGTAGGCTTTCTACTCCTATAAACAGCTACAGTTTTCAAAACCCACAGGTGTCGCCATGAGTCAGAATTGACTCAATGGCAATGAGGGTGAGCTGCCAACAGGATTAATTTTATTTATTTATCTTTTGTCCTTTTTTTTTTTTTAATTTAAAAGAACATTTACAAAGTCTCAAACAGGGCCAGACAAGACAAAGGTAAAGGCATATCTTCTAGTTGCGAGAGACAGTATCATGAAGTCATATTGGTGTCCAAGCAAGGGCTGGCTGATAAACAGAGGTGTAGAAAGATCATGGGGAGTCAAAGAAAACTGTCATAAATGCATGGTTGGCAGCAGAGCAAAAACATTATACTTATAGGCGAGATTATCAAAGCAGGAACAGGGCTATAATTGGGATATGTATGTTGTGTTAGAGGAGCTTAGAAGATTGGTCCAGGGCCTCCATAAGGCAGTCAGGAAATGACTCTTGACTATGGGGCCCTCAGTAAGATGATCTCCATCAAGGACACACCCAGACAAGGCCCCTAATAGATACTGACCCTCCATGGGCTGGTCAGACAGGTGGAGGTACCCACCTTTCAATGTACTCTGTCTGAGGGTAAGACTATTCACATTCCTGGCCAATAGTCAGTAGGGATTCAATGGAGGCTAGTCAACATGAGGAAATTGCAAATGGATTTTGAGTTTTAATTGTCATCCATAGCCTTCTGTAAATCAGGTGCTCAAAATAGGTCTATGTGCATATATTTATTGGTTTAGTATTAAGGTAGCTGATGGACTTTGGGCCTCCACTCAAGTACTCCTTCAATGCAAGAACAACACTTTGTTCTATTAAACTGGCATTCCATGATGCTCACCTTCCTGACACGATCACTGAAGACAAAGTGGGTGCAAATACAAATGTGGTGAGGAAAGCTGATGGTGCCTGGCTATCAAAAGATATAGCATCTGGGGTCTTAGAGGCTTGAAGGTAAACAAGCGG
>NW_022104341.1:17349472-17350619 GCF_000313985.2 Echinops telfairi
ACACACACACACACACACACATATTCCTTGTCTGCTTTAGAGGTAGCATTATCAGGTTCTTGAGAAATAATGTAAGTAACCTCCACGGTACATTTGGTAATTCTAATAAAAATATTATTAATCTAGCCAATTGTATAGAATTTAAAATACTACTGAGAAAAGGAAAAAATACATATATAGGAAAGCTTTTATGCTAAAATACATGGAATATTCACTTATACATAGCTTAAGTGACTGAACATTGCTTAAGAAAACAATGAGGTTTAGATAAAAGGAAAATTTCAGGAACACTCATCCACTTAATCAAAGCTATGTCTGCAGAACTAAGATATATTACAAAAAGCAAAGAAAATGTGAAAATAGCAAATATATGGTAGTCTTCAGTTGCCAATTATTGGGCAACCTCAAAAGCAAGGGCTTTGTACCAAAGTCCAATGATTTCCAAGTCCATGGCCTTGGGATCACAGCCATCTCTGCTTCTCACACTACCACAACCAACTGCTCTGAAAAGGATCACATAAGAAAGTCCTGCTAAAGTGGGAGGAAAATGTGCTGCAAACCCAGAATCATAAAAAAGATTGGGCTTACTGGTTTCATAGAGATTGGTGAAACCCCCAGGACTATTGCCCTTATTAATCCATCAGGTCTGGCAATAAACTGAATCCTATGACTCAGGTTTCAGTTAAACAGTGGACAGGTCTGTAGGGAGAACTGTAACACTAAGGAGAGATGCACACCGTAGAAGAACCAACCATTTGATATCAAATGGGCAGCAGTTACCAAAAGACACAATTCAGAAAGATGAGGGAAGAAAAATGAAGTAGAGAACACAGAGGTAAAAGGGAGAAGTGAAGTTACATCGTGGGGATTACAAGGAATGAGATGAAATGTATTTTAATTAGTTGAATGAAAAACTGATTTGCTTTGTGAACCTTCACCTAATTCACAGTAAAAGCTTAAAAAAAGAAAGGTAACAGCTGTCTTTAAACTTCATTTTATATGACTTAATGGCATTTTGGCATTTAAGGACTAGAATGACTACCTTATCACAGAAACTTAATATTAGATATGACAATAATTAATTCATTCCATCTGGAGTGAAATTCATATTTTGATAGACTAAACCCATGTTTGCCTATTTAAAAAG
>NW_022104341.1:17352183-17354087 GCF_000313985.2 Echinops telfairi
AAGTAAATGAGGGGGATTGGAGTGGAGACCCAAAGGGCTGTAGACAGTTGGACATCCACCATAGAAGGGTTAAAAGGAATGGACAGTTAAGCCATGGTGCTGTATAGCACTGATGAAACACACATCATTCCTCAAGTTCATGAATACTCCCACCATCCAACCCTCCCATCCACCCCCACTACCACAACCCACTTCTACCTTAAAAATCTGGCTAGATGGGAGTACACACATTAGTACAGGTAAGAGCTCTTGACACATGGAATTTAGGACAGATAAAACCCTCAGGAACAGTAGAGGGAGTAGCAATATAAAGAGGGTAGTGTATTAGACAGGGTACTCTAGAGAAACAAAACTAATAATTTTATACATATATACAGATAAATAGCTATAAAACATAAGAAATAAACAGTTAATTAAATTTTAAAGCAGTACAAATGGCTCAGTGCAACTCACTCCCGTGAGACAGTTGTGAGACACTGGCAGTCCTTCAAGTCTTGAGGTTCACCAGGTAGTCCTCTGTAGAGCAATTCAGGCTATCTGGGCATAGGCAGCAAACAGCAAGGCAGGTCACCAAGAGTCAGCCAGATGACAGGGTCCAACAGTCCCCAGCTCAAGAGATGTAAATTCCAATGGTGTGGCGAAGCAGGTCTTGAAGGAACCTCAAATTATAGCGACACAGTCCACAGGGTAGGTGTCCCACAGGTAGTGTAGCTTGCAAATGGAGGCACAGAACAAGCAAGGGAGCCGTACACTAGTCCGATGATCAAAGAGCAAGAGACAAGAGAGGCGAGGCTCACTGAGCCATTTATCTCTCCAAGCCATTTATCTCTCCGCCCTTCAATTAATCCCACATGTGTTTATCGGCCAGGTTGGCACAATAAACTAACTACTTCATGTAGGGAGCTGAGGGGGGATGGGTAGAAAGATCACAAGATCAAATATATAGCCCTCCCCTCTCCAGGGGGGTTAATAACAGAAATGTGGGTAAAGGGAGACAACAGTGTAAGATGTGAAATAACAACAATATATGATTGATCAAGGATTCCTGAGGTTAGGAGGGTGTGGGAGAGAGGAGAAAAAAGAGGAGTTGATACCAAGGGCTCAAGTAGAAAGTATTTTGGAAATGTTGATGGCAACATATGTACAAGTGTGCTTAATACAATTGAATGATGAATTGTTACAACATTTGTAAGAGCCCTCCAATAAAATGATTAATAATTTAAGAAAACAATAAAAATAAAATAAAGGAAAAAAACATTCCAGGATAAATTCATTGCTAAAGAGATTGATGACAATTAGAAAAAAATTACTATGAAAACAGTATAGAATGGAAAAAGCAAAGATTTTGTAATTTCATGGCTGACTTTTGTGATATAATTGGCAATCTCTTATTGCATGATTTGTCAACATCTTATCATTTCTTTTAGAATCAGATCAGTTACCACACACACACATGAAAAGTAGTATTGGTGTTTATAAGGCTCCAGGAATTGACTGAAGACTAATTGAAATGTTTTCTCAGACCAGTGTTATTGGGACATTTGATTGAAATGTTTAGAAAGACTTTATGTTCAGGGTGTTAAGGCAAATACCAAACCAAAACCACGTTGATTTTTATTCATAGCAACCCTTTAGATAAGACAAACAGCTAAGATTAAATTTGATCCACATGAAAAGCAAAGTTTAACTGAGACCTAACAGCACAGCTTCCAGCATCATAGCAGCAGTTACCACAGTGCCACAAACTGACAAGCACGGGGTTGAGTGTAAACAAAGGCATCATTTGGGTTTGCAACTTCACCAGCCATTGGAAAAGGGTGTGGGCCAGAGCAAGTCGGCTGAACACAGACTGCCCTCTACTGGTGCTGAGTCCCAAAGCTTTGAGGAGTGGTGGTTGGCATTCC
>NW_022104341.1:17355376-17374889 GCF_000313985.2 Echinops telfairi
AGTTTCACAGCGTTTCACAGAGGTCAAACATTTTAAATACATTGTGTTATTATCTTGATGTCATCTAATGTCCTTGAATTTCTGGACTCTTGCTGTTAGTTGCCATTGACTTACTTCGGACTTCTAGCAACTCCATGTACAACAGAATGACACACTCCCGTCACACACCAACCTTACAATGCTATGTGTGAGCTCACTGTCGCAGCCACTGTACCAATCCACGCATGGAGGGTCTTCTTCCTCTTGCCATTTTTATGTTTGTGGGTTTCCACGACTAAATCTTTGTGGGAGTAGAAAGCCCCAAAGTAGAGTTAGTCTCAGAAACCCACAGGGACAGTTATACTCTCCTATAGAGTCACTATGCAATTGAATTGTTTTCTTCTGAATTTTGAATGGCTAAATAAATGACCAAACAGCCTAAAATTCTCCCTCCTCTCTTGGCCACCACAGGTCCTATCTTACAAACCCTGATACCATGAAAAGGCAAGCACCCCAAATAAACAATCATTACACATGTAGATGAACATCTACACAGTGATGAGCATCAATCGGTTAATAATGAAACGATGAGCAGAATATGGTCCTTTAGAAAAAATTTTATTTCTTGGCACACAAACATAAAAATGACATTTGTCTGCTGCAGAGAGCTGCAGAAGACATATCAGAAATGGATTATAATTGACTCACATTATTGTAGACACAGATATGATGAACAAGTTTCATGTTTCCTCAATTATCTTTGAAAATTTATTAAAATATCACAGCCTACTAGTTACACTGCAAATTTCCTTCTCGTGTTTCAGAATAAGACTGATTTGGATTAGCGAAGAAGCAAGATACAGAAGCATTTCATTGTTGAAATGTAATATAGTAGTACGCCATCTAGCATCACTCAAGCATAAAGCATTCTATCTAAAGGTTCTGTAGTCAAATGACATGTTTCTCTTTAAAAGTCTAAAACTATATAGCTTTAACTACTTTTGATAAAACACTGTGTAACATGCCTTCTTAAGCTTAAAAGTGATCCATGCAAAATATAACAATGTTCTTTCATTAACATTCCTTATTAAGAATAAGAACCGTTTAAGTTTCTCCTGCAACACATTATCATAATTGTCATCTCATTATATTTTGTCTTATCTAATTGTCAGCTATTGCTTCTTACTTTGGTTAAATATGCCTACTTTCTGTTACCTCACTAATGACTTTTAATATAGAAGTTAGAGTAATATAATCACATGAATCTTTAATGAGCTTATGATTCTTCTACTCAAGGAAGTTCTTCCTTTTTCTTTGAAGTTCATTTCTCTTTACTGATTATAAACTGTTTAAGATTATACTCTGACCAATGTTGAAAGGGAATTTAGAAAACAATGTGTTTATAGATGATGTTCAGATTATTATCCTTAGAATTCTAGGATTTAATTTGCTTTAGAATAGGAACTCCCAAATCTAATCCAATAAAATAATTTCTAAAGTAGGGTCAGTTTGAGTGAGAGTGTGTTAGTAATCTTAGGACAAACCTTAGAGCCTTGTATGTGACATCTTACCTTTGATTTTTGTTTTTTTGAGTGACAGTTAAGTTTATTGGGTATGATTATTAACTAGATTTCCTCTCACTGCAAATAGTGTTACTACCATTGTTTTATCAACTATAAATATAACACTAATCATGAACAATTTTTCAATTTTTGCACTCATGTTCCCAGCTCCAGGCATAACGATCTAATTGAATTGTCTTCTTGACACAAAACAGTGAAATTATAGTGACAGAATGAGTTTATGTTTGTATTTTTTCAAGAACAGGTTTTACCGTTGAAAAACAAGTCCATTTAGAAAATATGTACTATAAAATGTCAACTCATAAAAGCTTTGAAATCCTTTTCACATTTAAGCAATCTTAAAAAAATGTAACATGAAAAACATTTCATGAGATTTTACTGAATTCCTGTAACTACTGGATTCATTTATTTTCTTCATATTAAAATTTTTCTAAATTTATTTCAGTTTTCTCTAAACTTGTCAATGTAGGTTTGGGCAAACATAAAGCTAGTATCTACTTTAGAATAATCTATATTCTATCAATTAACTTTTATAGACAAATTAAAAATAGTTGCTAAGTTTTAGAGAATTAATATAACATTCATTTTCCCTTAAAGTTTCATAAATAACAATCTGTACTTTGAAGAGGTAAACAATCTCATAATAGGAAACTAAATTGGACTAATTTTACAATACTGTTTTTAGGGAATACATTTTTTTAAAATCATTTTATTGGGGACTCATACAATTCTTATCACAATCCATACATACATCAATTGTATAAAGCACATTTGTACATTTGCTACCCTCATCATTGGGAATACAGTTTTCTAATGTTGTGGTTTTTGTTTTGGTTTTTTTCATAGATGAATTATGGTGCTATGCATCATTAGCACAAGTAAATCATGTTAAGAATCCTACTGGCATTTATTATATTAAAAACACATAGTAATGTATTAGTGAAAAAAATAGCTTCATTCATGAACAAATGTTGTAGGTGGATACTTCCATCACTGAAAACATTAATCTAGCTGATGCTGAATGCAGTGTGCGATGTGTTAAGAATACTATAGTAATGAGGTGATGAAGCCGAGTCTGGTCAGTATGTATGGTTACTGAAGAAAACTTAAAAACCAATTTAAAGATACCTTTCCCATTTCTTTCATTATTAGATTTTTAGGTTTTATTTCTGTTTATGTACAAACAAGAGATTACATGATTTTTCTTTTTAAACTCTGGATTTCTAGGCACTTGAATTTCCTGAATTGAAAATAAAAACATTACATTGGTAATGGTAAGACTTCTTTCTGATTCAAATTAAAAGCTAAATCTGTACATTAAAACCAAGAAAAATTTTTAAAAACCAATGCTTTGACAGTCTCTAAATGGGTACGGTTATTAAGTAAGATTTTGACTGGAGTCTGCACATACAAGGATTTTCCATTTACATTCTATGGTGAACTTCAGTCTACAACACAAAGTGATTGCATACTTAATAAATATTCATGAATCAACTATAAGTCATAAAGTGTCTCAAGAATAGAAGCAATTGACCAGGCTTGTGTTTCACAGCTGAAAGGACAGTATTGGCCATTCTCATTGGTTAGCTCTGGAAGTCCTTTCCAAGGGGATCTTAAAGAAAAAAAAAGACATAATGAGATATAATCTAATTCATATCTTGTGGCAGAGTGGGCTATGAATTGAGCTGCTAACCACAGGTTCAGGGGTTCAGACCCACCATCCACACTGTGAGAGAAAGGGGAGGTTTCCTGCTCCTATAAAGATTAACGCCTCGGAAACCCACAGGAGCAGTTCTGTTCTGACCGCTGTGTTGCTATGAGTCAGAATTGAGCCCATAGCAGTAAGTTGAGTATATACAACAAACCTATATGGCCATGTGTAACAAAACAAAACAGAAAGTCCTAAAGAGATATGAGACATGGCACATACAAAGATTATACATTGAAATTTTCTTTTGATACTCTTGGGTTTTAAGGCTTTCAAATATTAAGGAATCTCTTGATGTATTAAAAAAATAGAAGAAATCATCATACAAATATCTTCAGGCCTAATTTTATTTCTTTCCAAGTCATTACATTAAGTTTATAAGCCTCAAGTTATAATTATATAGCGGTATTATGTCTGATATTTATAACAGTATAACAATTCTAAGAAATAATGAAGGAACACTGAGAATCACTGTTAGGAAAAAGGTTAACTAAAAATAGTTTGAATTTAGATGCTAATATCTCATTCTACTAAGTAATATTTGATAATTATTGTAAATGTTTCATGTTCCAATAGTAAGTGCTTTCTGTACAGTATCTCATGTACAGCTCATGGCAATAAGTTCCATAGTTATTTCTATTTATAGAGCGGACAAAGGGACAGAGAGAGGCTAAATAGTTTGTCTAGTTCCTGCTTTCAGAACATAGCATTATTAGCATTTCAAATGTATTCTTAATTTCAATGCAATCCCTTAAGCACGAGACAAACATTTTTAAAAATAAAAATATAGAATCTATAATGTTTTACTTTGAAGTTGGGCTGTGGGAACATGTTTTAGTATTATGCTTTATAACTCATAGCTATGCTATATATACTCTTTGGTAGGTATCAAATATTTCAGAATAAAAATTGGAAAAACATAATCCCCTCAGGTAAATATGGAGATAGTTTGGAGAGTCACTAATAATAATATCAGCTAGGTACTTCTCTTCTTAACTATCATAGAGAAACATGAAACAGAAGAAATTTATTTGTTTCCAAGTGCTCAAGCTACTTCTGAGTAAAATGCCAAATTATTGAGGTTGTGTATATGATTACCATACTAAAGGACAATAAAAGAACCACAATGCCACTCAGAATTAGATTTGGACACTGTAACATGTTACATACCCATACCAGTGTAAGAATGTTCCCTTTCTCGTCCTATTCTGAAAAATGCATCGCTAAGCCATTGGGTGGGATAGAGCAATGTGGGGAAGAAGGATGGGAGGGTAGCGGAACACAGAACAGATACCAGGAACCCAACAGATAGGAGGTCAAGCTCACAGCAGCAAACGTCTCCCAGAGCAGGTGATCAAAACCTGTGAGCCACAAAGAGCTAGAGTACTCAAGGGAAGAGAGCTGCACACCGAGAGAGAACGAGGCTTTTACTCAAATATTCACAGGGTGTTGATCAATGAATTTACAAGAGAAAAATATCTAAGGATGGGGAAAGAACTACCTGAAAAAATTAGGTGGGTAGTGGTAATAGTAGTGCAAAATGGTGAATATAATTAGTGTGAGTGAATAGCATATTTTAAAATGTTAAAATGGTAGTCTTTTTGTTATACTACTTACCTACACTAGAAAAATATAATCATAGTTAATTTGTAAGTTGAGTTTAGGGTCCAAGATAAAGAAGTCCTCTAGAGAAGCCCAGAATGTTGTATAAGATTGTAGGATTAATTGGGAAGTTATATTTCTGAATGAAGCAGCCCGTTACAAATAAAACATTTAAAGGAAGTACAATTGCTATATATAATTCAGGAGACTATACTTTAGTGGAGAGAGCTGGTTCTGATGGTTTTGTAGCTTATACTATGATTTGACCGAGTAAACCCAACCGAAAATTTAAAATACTTTCCGCTCAGGACACAAGGGACAATTTGCATAGTTTTGTTTGTTCTCTAGACAATTTTGAAGTTTCTTCTTTGAAAATAGTGTTTTAAATTGATCTTTCCATGCATCTGAGCAGTTAAAATACAGAAGAATCAATGGGCAAGGAAGAAAAAGTAGGTTTTGAATTTCATTGGGATACCTTGAGTATACATATAACCTTGAGTTTTAGGGGATGTTCTATCTAAGATGCAATATTTACCAAATGGACTAAACATTGCATTACTTTTATATTAATATATTCCATGTATTATATAGAAGCTTCATGCCCCTCACTTACCTTTCAAGATGAACATAATGTCTGGAAAGAACATTTTTAACCAAAAACACAGCCTTTGCATTAGCCTCTGGACCCATCAATTTTGAAAAATATAATTTTGCACGAAGAAAATAACCAACGGGCCACAGCCACTCCTAAAAAGGATAATTAAAAAGTAAAAATTTAAAAGCAATATAAATATCTAAGATTATTACAAAATAACTTTAATTGAAAACTATGATGAGAAAAATAAGATTCTTACAGGTCCTTGATGATAATTGAAACCTTTAGCAAGGTTGTAGTTGTCATCATCTAAGGCATTGTCATAAATTCCACAGTAAACCATATCACTGCAAAAGAATCAAAATTTAAATTAAACAAAAGGCAAGATATAAGAAGCACATAAAAATTCCCAATACCAAAGATAAAGAGAAATAATCAGATTATTTGCCCTCCAATCTTCAAAAAAGCACACACTTAGTTACTAAGTTCAAAAGGCTTTAATAATATGTTAGGAAAATTATTAATGAAGATCTATGGGCTAATGTGAAAAAATATATAAAGTATCCAGGGACTTTAGTACTCAAGCAGTTGTTCTGACACTAAATATTAGTTGGTTTAAAGGCAACTATTTAAGCTTAAAATCATTATGGTAATTAAAATATTAAATATATATTTTAAAACTATATGTATACATATACTTAATATACTGCAATTAAAATATACATTAAAACGAGTAAACATTTTTTATGAGTGAACATTAAATATGAGGTTTTGTTAATTATTATTAACTGGCAAGATAATTTTTTTAAGTTCCAAATATGGTTATTTTAAAATTAAAATGTTCACATTTTCAGATTACAATGAGAAATTAAATACACACAGTGCCATAACATATAGGGCTTAAAACACACTTATAAGCTCATTAAAATGCTGTCAACTTATTGTATTAGCTAATACTGGGGTATATGTTCTTGGTTTGATGAAGTTATGGCTTTTCTTTTTTCTCAGAGAAACAGAACTTGCCACATGAGTGAGCCTTAACTGTGGGGTTTACTTTTCACTGGTAGGTTCCCAACTCCACTGAAACACCTCAAAAGGTTCATAGACATACACGTATCAAATTTTGTATCTGAGGACAGAACTGCGTACACAGTAAGGTAGAAATAAATCTACAAACTGTTGAGATGGGCTTTTCTCATACCCTGATATAGAAGCAAGCTGAACAAAGAAAGAAAGAAAGAAAGCTGATGATGAGAATCAGGCTGTAAAGGAAAACATCATAAGGAACAGAAAAATCATTAAAAACTCAAGAAAAAAGTTAGAAAAGAAATAAAACATAATATGGTATGCATACAGTAAAAAGGAACTATAGATTTAAATATCGAAATTATGGAACAGCTGCATACACATATAATCCAGAAACACAAAAGGAAATGTTGGGGAAAATAAAATAACTGTCTCTGAGAAACAGCAGTAGAAGGAGGTAGGTGATGCCACAAGGGACAAATAATTTTTATATACATCCTCTGTCTGCATGTATTACTTCAATGAAAAAGGAAATATCCATTCTCTTAAGCTTAGTAATTCCCCTATCAATTTATTCTAAAAAAATTAATCTAGAGACAAATCTTTATGCTTAAAGATGTTTATTGTGGCCTTATTTACAATAATTTTCCATGAAAATAAATGTAATTTAAATGTTTAACAAAAATTTGATATGAGATAACATGCAGCAGAAAAAAATGAAGTTTTCAAATACTCTTTATTCACACAGGAAATGTCTGTGTAAAGCATTCAATTAAAAGAAGAGAATACACAGTTCTATCCATGAAGAGACTGTTGTCATATCAGTCTGACTCTGCGACCACACAGGACTACGGAGAATGGCCCCAAGAGTTCCCAAGGGCATAGTCCCATGGAGAGGCTGGTGGGTTTGAATTGATGACCTTATGGTTAGCAGTCAAGTGCCTTAACCATTGTGCCACCAGAACCTTTGGTTCTGTCTACATAGTATGGTTCTATAACCATTAACAAAATGCGCAGAAGAGGCTGAGGAAACATACCAGATGACAATGATGTTATCTCTAGTTGAAGAAATTATAAGACATTTTTTATTTTATATGTCTCTGTACTTTCCAATGTCCACAATCTACATTACTTTAAAAAAAATTTAATCTGTATTACTTTTACAGTCAGAATAAAATAAACATTAGAAAACATTAGAAAATATTCATGACTTCTTCTATAGACTTTAAACTCTTTTTTGTCTTGGTTATTAAACAACAGGATAAACAAAAGCTCTGGAATACAAATGCTTAATGAAGATAGAGAAGGTATTTTAAAAAAACTCAATTTGACTGCAATATTATTTATTTAGAAATCATTTTATTGGGGGATCTTACAGCTCTTATAACTGAATACAATTTTAGAGATTTTATTGATAAGGAGAAAATGATGGTTGATATCAATATATTTGGACAAAATATATTACCAGCAACATTCTCAACACTTATTTTCCAACTTACTCTGGATCCAAAGTTTTCATGCCAAGGGGACCGAGCAATTTTTTTTCCACAATCTCCAGAGCTTTCCATGCCTTGTCTGCAGTAAAGAGTTCTGGGGCCTAATCAATGTCAAAAACAAATTAAAAAAACTTTGTAAGATCACTGAAGAATTCATTTTCGCTCATGGTTATTATGCACAAAGTTGGAAAAGCACAAAACTAGAGCTAATTCTAGGAGGCATGCCTGGAGGTGTGTTCTCAGCCTTACTGGGCAGGGACGCTGTTACAGGTGATGACTTCCTTGTATTGCTTCAAGAAAATGTACTGCTTTCAAAGGAAACTGCCACCTGCTGAGCTTCACGAAGGCAGAATACAATGTATTTCAGGCTTCAGAAGATTTACAATAGTTTCTTTTCTGGGGTCATAACATAAAGTGGAAGAATTTGCTCTTTATAGGAAGAGTAAGTTTCCTTGTCACATGGAACAGGAGAGACTATATTGGTAATTAATTGCATTAATTTTAATAGGTAAAGAAAATCAAATGTAAAGCTACCTTTGTTTACCTTTGAATTTTTTAATACTATTATAATTTTGGCAACATGTTTAATACTCTTTTTTGATAAAACGAATAGTTGCAGGAATAGCAGAGCTTATACCTTTTCTATTTACTCTTCTTATAGTTTATTTTCAGGCCAAGGAGAGCTGAGATGAGGAGTGAATCAAGAGTTCTTGGCTGGACAGAACTACTTACAGCAATACAACAAAGAGTAGTTCACCAGTCCAGAGGTTCCCAATAGGGTGCTGTGACCCTGACTGTGGAATGCCAGCGTGGCACACTCGGGTACAGGTGTGATGAAACATAACACTCTCAGCTTCCAAGGACTTGGGTAGGGTCTAGGGCTAACTCAAGCAAGGGACCTGGCACAAGCAGTGGAATGCCCTTTGCCTGGTACTACAGGTACTGTAGAAACAGCATTATTTGCTACCTGTGCCATGATATGAAAGCACTTCATTAGTCAGTAGCCATTATTTTCTTTTTCAGAATACTAAATGTTACACATTTAAGGTGACAGAATAATACTTCATTAATTAAGAAAGACTATGCAAAAGTAAATAGTAAACAATGCAAGTGTACTTTAAGTCATTAAACGGATTTAAAAACATGGAAATAAATGCTATCAGAGCATTTTAAAAATTAAGAAAGAACAAACAAGGCACTTACTACAACCATTGCTATAGTGAAATTTGGTCTGAGCTGGTAGTCACACCAAGGGCTTGTGGCTCCATAACTATCTTTGTATATCCCACGCTTGTGAACTAAATTAGGATGCTTTTCATTAGGATCTGAAGGATTTTCAGAAACATAAAATAGCTTTTCAAAGTGGCCTTGTATTTTTCTATTCCATTCATCATAGGAGACAGCGACAAGCTTTCCTGAAACATGATGAAAGACATTGCAGTTTTAAACAATGAAATCAATCCAGACCTACAGCTGAAGCCACAGCGTGGTATTTACCCATTTTTATTTACATGAAAGCAACAAATTACCTACCTTTTGAAACCTTAGTCAGTCCCCTGAAGGACATTACTCTGAAATTTAAAAAAATCTTTCTTTGCATTACAAAATAGTATCTCTGACTTATTTGCTAGAATTATTTGTACATGTTTGATAAAATTCCTTTACTGTGCTTTTGAAATGTGACTAGTCTGAAGTGAGATGTGTTGTTAAGTGTAAGATACAAACTGGATTTTGAAGAATTAGTACTTTCAAAAAAGAATGTAAAATGTGTCACAAGTAATTTTATATTGATCTCATGTTGAAATAATATTTTATACGTGCTGAGAGTTAAAATAGATGATCATAATTAATTTCATCTGTATCTTTTCATGCTTAAAATGATGACTTTGTTAGCTGCGATCAGTGGCAGACTTTGACTCGTGGTGAAGCAGCACTGTCCCAATAGAGTTTTCTTGGTTGTAATCTTAATGGAAGCAAAGAGCCAGCTTGTTACTTCTGCAGTCCTGTTTGGTGGGTTCAAACTTTCAATCTTCGGGTAAACGGTAGAGCATAAACTACCTGTACAATGTAGGGACCCAATGGGGCTACCAGACGATTTTAAATTTTATAGCCACTAGTATATCTATTGGCCAGCACTGTTCTAGAAAAAGAGCTGTGAGGATTTCACAACTGTTTACAGAAGTACAACTAGTTCATAGTCATGTTGAGGGAAGAGAGAAGCACAGTGAGTTGATAACTAACTACTTTTTACACCTGTTTAATGTTGCTATTAAAAACTTGGTTGGTAGTGTTTACAATACTCCTATGAGTAAATGTATTGCTTTTCTTTCCTCTTAAGGATTTTCTAATATCAACCTAGTGAGTCAAACAATTAGGTTGAGAATATAAAAAGTACATTCAAATATCGTTGGAAATAAAATGAACAGTTTACCATGTCTTTTTACTGTGACTTCTTGATAAGGAAAGATATTTTTTTGGGATAATTCCAGCAGCCAGCGCACTGCAGATTTACACAGGCCCACAATTTCCACAGCAGACCCATCTCTAAAATGAAAAATAAATTGTATCCTGTGAGTTGGAGACTTTAAAGCACTACTTAAAAAACATAAACATTTACTTTTGATGGATTAAGTTACTAATGTACATTAGGAAGTATCTATAAAGCAAAGCAGATCACAGGAATGTGCACTATATAAGAAACTTTTTATTATTTTCCAATTGCTTACTTTCTTGACAGAGAAATTAAAAAAAAAATCTCTGCAGTAGAATGAGGATGGTGGAATAAAAGGAAAAGAAATCTGAAAAGAGGTAGGAGTAAGAAATCAGACACTTTAGAAACCAGAAAACCAAACCAAACTCCTTGCCACTGAGTCAATGCCAACTCATAGCGAGCGACCTTCTAGGGCAAGAAGAACAACCCGTGACTTCCCCACACTGACTGTTCTTAGGGGTAGAAACCCCCATCTTTCTCCTGCAGAGCAGCTGGTGGTTTTGAACTGCTGACTCTCGAATTGAAGACCAACTTGTAACTGCTACGCTACTAGGGCTCCTATCTGGAGACCCGAGTACTAGAGAAAGACAGCAAAAATGGGAAAGAGGACTGGAGAAAGCTGGGAAAAGTGAAAAAGTTTTAGAAAAGATTTGTAAGCTAATTTTTAATGTAGAAAAGAGGAAGGCTAAGAGTTAAAAAATATGTCAAAATAAACAAGTCATATAGAAATTTGTGAAGCATGTTAAAAGAAAAATACATAATTCAGTTTCTAGACAATTATGAGTAAAGATAAAATTTGAAACAAGAATGATCATCCTGAGACTGTTCTTAGCATTTGGAATAAACAAAAAGGAACACTCTCTGAGACAGAAGATAGGAAACATCATGGGATAGAAAGGCTCAGTAGAGAGCGAAATGATTTCATAAAGGACAGAACAATTTGTGCTTTTCCCTATCTACAAAAGACAGGCCACAATGACATGCTTACAACCAAAGCTCTTCAGGTTAAGAAATGTTTAACCATTGTGGTAATGAATTATAAAACTTTTCTCTGAGGTGTTTGTATAGAATCCGTTGACGAGAACCTAACAAGAAATACACAACTCTGCTTGCTGACTCGGGCCCAGCGAGTGGTGTGTGCACCGTGGGCAGGGGCGGGGTTAACCCAAGCAGCAGCAGGGAAGGGGCAAAGGGGAAAGAGAGAGGGAGAGAGGGAGTGATTTTAACAGAATTATTATGAAGACGTGATGGTTAACAGAATAAAATATCCTACAGGTTTGTGGCTTTTCAAAGGGGTGTTAACAATAACAGCACTATAAAATAAACAATACCTGGGAGTGGCTGGGATGCCTCTGTTCCTAGCTTTGTCACTCTCTCCCATTTTATCCATCCATGTACCACAATTTAAGTGATTTCCTCCAAACACAAATCCTGTTTCTTCATTAACTCCCGCAGTGATATTAAAACCTAGACAAGCAAAGTACCATTTATAAAATTTCAAAGGAATAGAATAAGTAGGTCAGCCACTCTGGAAAGAAAATTAGTAAGATTTACAAGGCTGAAGATGTGAAATTCTACCACCCAGCAACTTTACTTACATGGTACGCCCTTATGTGACATGTGTACATATAAGGGTAGTCTTTGTAAATCTGCTTGTATTAGCAACCCTCCCTCCAAACAGACAATTGTACTGCCTCCAAGTAGAGGTATGAATAAACTCTGTGGTTTATTAATACAATGGAAACCCCCTACAGCATTTAAAATTAATGAACTAAATTTCTGTGACTCAAAATGGATGAATCCCCCAAACAGAATGAATAAAAAAGTTACAAAAGGATATGTATAATAATCCTTTTCTGTAAAAATATAAAACATAGATGATAACACATACATTCAAGTATGTGCACCTAACTTTTGTTTGTCAGTGGTGGCTTGTGTGTTGTTATGACACTGAACAAGCTTTCGTGGAACTTCCAGACTAAGACAAACCAGGAGGAGGCCCTGGCAATCTACTTAGAAGATCAGCCAATTAAAAAACCTATGGATCACAACCTTCTGATTCATAATGGATCATAGGAACGGCATAGACCAGTGTTTTGTCCCATTGCGTACTGTGTATGATTGTTTTGGGTGTTCTGATGCCTGGTACCCGATCCCGTCGACACTAAAACTATAAAGGTCCTGAAAGATAATATAGGGTTAAAATTAGGAGACCAATTTTTCAGCATCAATAGTGTATCAAATAAAACTAAAAATGCAAAAATGAGAGAAATAAATGAGATAACTGAGACTTCCTAAAAATTAAATACTCATGTGCACTAATGACCCTTACCAAGGAAATAGAAAGAGAACCTATAACCCTGAGACGACAGCGAGAGGGCGCCCTGACCCGCTACCACTACCAACCACTCTGCAAAGGTCTTGGAAGATAACTCAGGGTTTAAAATTAGGAGTACGTAAAACCCTATACAGAATGGGAGAAAAATGTAGAACAAAGTTCAAAGTAATAAACAAGTACAGCCTTATTTGTGTGATAAGACACTGGTGGAACCCCTGACTCTAAACCCACCCCTGGGGATCATTTTAGAACCAAGCAACAGATAGGCCTGTACGTGAAAAATAAAATTTGTGAGGAACGGTGGGGTTTGATCAATTGTAGCTGAGAGGAATTACTGAGAACTGAATGAAAGGTGAACATGATAGTGGGGCAGGATGACAGTAAAAGGAAACAGAACGAACTAGGAGGCAAAAGCCATTATATAGATGTATAAACATAGGTATGTACATATGTAAATATATTAATATATAAGGATAGGGGTATTGATATATGTACATATATTTACATTTTAAATCATTAAGGTAGCAGACGGACTTTGAGGTTCTACTTAAATCTTGCCTCAACAAAAGAACACTTTGTTTTAATAACCTGCCACTCCATGATACTCACCTTCCCAACATGATTGTTGAACACAAAATGGGTGCATAAGCAAATGTGGTGAAGAAAACTGATGGTCCCTGGCTGTTAAAAGATATAGGATCTGTGGTCTTAAAAGCTTAAAGTTAAACAAGTGCCCATCTAGCAGAGAAGCAACAAAACCCACATGCAGAAGCACACCAGCCTGTGTGATCACAAGGTGAAGATGGGATCAGGTATCAGAAGATAAAAAACAATTATATTGATGTGAAGGAGAGGGGTCAGAGTGGCCACCCAAAGCCCAACTGTAGACAACTGAACATCCACTCACAGAAGGGGCGATTCAGCCAGGGTGCAGTATAGCAATGACAAAACACACAACATTCCTCTGGTTCTTTAATGGTCTTCCCCCCAGCCCCCATCATGACCTCAGTATCACCTCACAAAACCTGTTAGACCAGAGTATGTACACTGCTACAGATAAGAGCTTTTGACACATGGAAGCCAGGACAGAAACCCCTCAGAAACAGTAGTGGAAACAGCGATACCATGAGGGTAGAGGAAGAGGGGGGAATAGGGAGAAAGGGGGAACTGATAGCAATGATGGACGTATAACACACAGACCCCACCAGAGGGCGTCGAATAACAGAAATGTGGGTGAAGGGACAGTGAACGGTGTAAGATATGAAACATATATATATTTCTTAAGGTTTCAGGGGGATAAAAATGAAGAGCTGATAATAAGGGCTCAAGTAGAAAGATAATGTCTTGAAATGATGATGGCAACATATGTTGAAGTTTGCTTGATATAATTGATTTATGGATTGTTATAATACTGTAAGATCTCCCAATAAAATGATTTTTTTTAAATTGTGAGGAACATGCTACTCAGAATAATCATTGATACGAGATCAAAAGGGCGCATTTGGGTAAGAACATAGCTCAGCAGGCAGGAAGGGAAGGAAGGAAGGATAAAGAAAAAGAGGGAACTCCACAAGGAAGCGAGGAGAGTTGTTACACTGAGGGAATTGCAACTAAAGTTATGAAATAAAATGTGAAAAATTGTTGAACAGAAAACCAATTCGCTTTGTAAACTTTCATCTCAACTACAATAAAAAACAAACTATAGGAAACATCTTTGGTGATAATATATCAGCTAAGGGTCTAATCTCTAAATTGCATAGAAAACTTCAACAACTTAATAACAGAAAGACAATCAATCTAATAAAAATAGACAAAGGATACCAACAGACACTTTATCAAAAAGGACATACAGGAGAGGTCTACCAACTTCATGAAGAGACATTTGCTATTCAGTTATACTCAATTAATATGCCCTTCTACAATCTTTTTTTTGAGGGCATTATCTGCTAACAAACAGGAAAAGAATGGGAGTAAGTTCTGACCTTATTAGAGGGTGTGAAACGGACCACACTCTCTGTTTAAAGGTTATCTGGATTACTGTTACTTATAACGGATATAAGCAATTGTAATGCTACAGTTCAGAGGAGAAAGAAAACTCTGGAGTGTCCTGGGGAAAAGCCTGGCTGATTACAATTAGTAAGAGGCCAATGCTTTTGGGCCTTCACTCAAGTACTCCCTCAACGCAAGAACACTTTGTTCTACTAACCCGACACTCTGTGATGCTCACTTTCCCTGACATTACAGCTGAAGACAAAATGGGCGCATAAGCAAATTTGGTGAAGAAAGCTGATGGTGCCTGGCTATCAAAAAGTTATAGGGTCTGGGGTCTTAAAGGCTTAAAGATAAACAAGTGGCCATCTAGCTCAAAAAGCAACAAAGCCCCCATGAAAGAAGTAAACCAGCCTGTGTGATCATAAAGTGTCAATGGGATCAGGTATCAGGCATCAAAGACCCAAAACAAAACAAAAAAATAATTTTGATGTGAATGAGGGGGAGGGTAAAGTGGAGATCCAAAGCCCATCTGTAGACAATTGGACATCCCTTTACAGAAGGGTCACAAGGATGAGATGAGCCAGTCAGGGTGCAATAGAGCACCGACGAAACACACACAACTTTCCTCTAGTTCTTTAATGCTTCTTTCCCCACAACTATCATGACCCCAATTCTACCTTACAAAACTGGCTTGACCAGAGCATGCACACGGGTACAGATAAGAGCTGGCAACACAGGGAACCCAGGACAGATAAACCCCTCAGGACCAATAATGAGGGTAGCGATACAAGGAGGGTAAGGAAAGGTGTGGGGACTAAGGAGGAACTGATCACAATGATATACATATAAACCCCTCCCAGGGGGACGGACAACAGAAAAGTGGGTGAAGGGAGACAGCAGTTGGTGTAAGACATGAGAAAAATAATAATTTATAAATTATCAAGGGTTCATGAGGGACGGAGGAAAAAAATGAGGAGCTGATACCAAGGGCATAAGTAGAAAGAAAATGTTTTGAAAATGATGATGGCAACATATGTACAAATGTGCTTGACACAATGGCTATATGTATGAATTGTGATGAGATGTAAGAGCCCCCAATAAAATGATAAAAAACAAAACATGAGCTCACAATGAAAATAACACACACACACACAACCCCCACTCCCCCAAAAAGAGGTCAATGCTAATTGGAAACATTTTGACAGAAGCTCCAGTTCATAAATAAGATACAGTCCAGGGTGGAAAATAGATTATTGTATTTGGGTGAAATTTGATTGTACCATGTAACTCCCACCAAACACCTTTCCCGATACCCAGAGTAAACTCAGTGCCATGGAGTAAATGCCAACTCATAGCAAGCCTACAGGACAGGGTAGAACTGCTGTGTGAGTTTCTGAGACTGCAACTCTACTGGAGTAGAAAGCCCTGTCTTTTCTCTCTTTCCCTGCATAGGTCTGGTAAAAAGGTAGGGAAGATACTAAGAGGATTGAGCTGTGAGGAATTCTGAATAGGATTCCCAGCAATGCCATCCTCTGTGAATCCACTGAACAGCAAGGGATGTGCTCTCACCACCAATAAGAGCCAGGAGTGCATCCTCTAGCCCTAGCATCTGGCTTACCCTTGCCTGACCTTTGGACTTTGACCTGAACTGCATCAACCAACTCATGAGATATTTCCTTGAGCTTTCATAAATTCTGTGGGACCCTGCAGCAATTCCCAGAACCCAGAGAAATGCCGGTATACTCAAGGGAGGAGTGGAGCAGATTATCATCTTGCAAGAATTGGAGTTTGGAAGATGGATTTTTCCATCTCTAACTCCTTAACACTAGTTGGGCATTAATTCTTAGAAAAGAAATTATCATCACCGCTATCATTAGGCATTAGAGAGATGCAAATCAAAACGACAATGAGACCATCTCAACCTTGCAAAACTGGCAATGATTTAAAAACACAACAAAACAAAAACAGAGAAAGAACAAAATGTTGGGTGTGTGTGTGTGGGGGGGCGCTTGGAACTCTTATTGTTGGTGGAATTGTAAAATGATACAACCACTATGTAAAACAGTGTGGCACTCCTTTAAAAAGAAGAAATAGAAATACTTTATGATGCAGTAATCCCACTCCTAGGTTTGTGTTCTAGAGAAATAAGAGCAGCTATATGAATAATATATGCACATCTATGTTCATTTTAGCATTAGTCACAATGGCAAAAATATGGAAACAAATTAAGAGTCCAATAGCCAATGACAGGATAAACAAAATGCAGTACACGCACAGATGAATACTACACAACCATACAGACGGAGGAGTACATGAAACATCTCATAACAAAGATAAATCTGGAGATGGTATTGTGCGAAATAAGTATGAAACAAAAGGGCATATATGATATGATCTCACTTTGAAAAATCAAGACACTGTAGACACACAAAAAGCAACAGTCTTTGATAGTTAACAGGGAGCAAAGGGTGAGGGGCTGGGAATCACTTTCTAAACAGTAGACACTTGTTATTTTGGGTGATAGAAAGGCCAATACCAAATATGGGTGAAGTCTGTACAAGTTGCCCAGGGTAAATGAAGACACTAAAAAGTATGTAGATTAACGAACTGTTTTGATAAATGATATTAAAATATACAATTATAACAAAAGTAATAACAAAATATGTTGTTCCTTAGATATGCATATATGAAGGAATTTCAAAAAGTTTGTAGAAATAGGTGAAAAAGTAATGGAATTCTCCCATGAAACTTTTTGAAGTCCCCTTACACGTGCATGGAAGAAAGATGAGGCTTTCTACTCCCCATAAAGAGGAGTCTCAGAAACTCCCAGAGGCAGTTCTGCCCATCCTGAGGGTTGCTATGAGTAGCATTGACTAGATGGCATTGAGTGAATTTAAGTGCATAGAGCAGGTAAGAATATAGCTATGTGTATAGAGGTATATTTGTAGGCATATATCTACACATGTTTATGTGTATTGCATATATGAAGGGGTTTCCCCAAAAATGGAATTTTTCAAAGTTACGTATTTAAATTTAAAAAATCATTTTATTAGGGGCTCTTACAGCTCTTATAACATTCCATCCACCAATTTTATCAAGCTTATTTGTACAGATGTTGCCATCATTTTCTAAACATTTACTTTCTATTTGAGCCCTTGGTATCAGCTTCTCCCCCCTCCCCACCTCCCCTATTTAACATTTTTTTTTTTTTTTACAAAACAACCTTATCACCTTAAAAATACTCTCCATTGCACTTAATACATTTGTCAAATCTGCGCTTCCATTCTTAGAAATATTTTCAAACTCATCTGGTTGGATGGCTCCTCCCTCAGTTTTTTTCTTCACCTCTTCTACTTCGTCAAATCACTGTCCTTTCATGTTCCTCTTCATTCAGGGAAACAAAAAGAAGCTGCACAGAGCAAGGTCACGTGAGTAAGGTGTGTGGGGCAAGAGAGGCATGCTCTTTTTGCCCAAAACTGGGGCACCGAGATGGCTGTGTGAGCAGGTATATTTTCATGGTGGCAAAACCTGTCCCCCATCTGCTACGAGCCAGGCCTTTTTCATCGCACACTGTTTTGCTATCTTTTCAGAACCCCTAAACAGAAATTTTGATTAATAGTCTGATCTGATGGAACAAACTCCAAATGCACTACCCCCCTCACATCAAAAAAACAAAACAAAACAAAACAAATGAGCATCATCTTGATCTTTGGTTTCAGGTGATGAGCATTTTTGGGGGTGAGGTGACGATGCTGTCTTCCACTGGCTTGATTAATGTTTGATTTCAGGGGTCATAAGAATAGCACCATGTCTCCTCACCAGTAACAACCTTGGAAAAAAGTCTGGGTCACTTTGGAACTATTCTTTCAAAGGATGGCATGTTTTCAGTAGACCCTCGTTTTGCTGGTCAGTTAGAACCCAAGGCACGAATTTCATAGCAACCCTTCTCATTCCCAAATCTTCTGTTAAAATTCTCTGAACCAAGCTCCAAAATAGTCCTGATAAGTTCCCCGCTGTTGGTCTTCGAGCACAAGTATATGAATTTTGTCGACATTTTCGTCCGTTTGGGATGTTGACAGACGTCTAGAATGAAGTTTGTCATCAACAGACATTTCACCTTTTTGTAAAATGAGAAAACCACTCATACACTTGAGTTTTTCCCATATTGCTGTCCTTGTAAGCTATGTTCAACATCACAACAGTTTCTATGACATTTGTCCCGAGCAGGAAACAAAATTTCACAGTCGCATGCTATACTCTTAAATAGGCCATCCCCCCAAAAGAGGTTTGAGTGAAACTGCTTTTACAAAAAATTCACTGTGACCAGGGAGAACCTTCCCAGGAGACACCACAGGGTGCACTAACTCAGAGTGAGTTGTTTGATGCTTGCCTAGCGGGAAAACATGAATACTATGAAAGCTCTGCCCAGCAGAGCTTTTTTCTGTTTTGTTTTGTTTCTTTGGTGGGGTACCCCCGTGTATATTCCTATCTATAATGAATCACATAGGGGGCACAGTTTTGGATACTACCCAGACATGACCAAACCCCCTATGGGATTGCTTTATTGGGCTTGAAAGCTTGGTATCATAGTATCATGGGACAGCTTAGTCAAGTGGCATAACATAGTTCATAAAGATAATGCTCTGCATCCTCATGGCTTATGTGGGGTCTTAAAAGGTTGGAACTCGCCATCAAAGATACAG
>NW_022104341.1:17375016-17378268 GCF_000313985.2 Echinops telfairi
TGGGAAATAATAGGAGGTCCTGGATAGAAGATGAGGAAAATATTAAAAAATTAAAATTCCTGAAAAAAAGTCCAGATTTACTAGAACAAGAAAGACTGGAGTAAGCCTTGAGATTATTCCCTAGTATACTCTTGAAATTGAAATGAAAGAAATCTTTCAAACAAATAATCTATTGGTTTATAAAATAGTATCACCCATGACTCTGTGTGTCCTTGAGTAACTAACTATATGAGACCAAATGGCCAACATTTACCAGGATGGCCAGGGTACTATGAAAAATTTAACCAATGTCATGGAACATACAGTATAAAAATCATTAAATGAACAAAATGAGGAGCTGATACCAAGGGCTCAAGTAGAAAGCAAATGTTTTGAGAATGATGAGGGCAACAAATGTCCAAATGTGCTTGACACAATGGATGGATAGATGGATTGTGATAAGAGTTGTATGAGCCCTCAATAAAATGATTATTAAAAAAATTATTAAATGAGAACCTAATTTGCTATGTAAGGAGCCCTGGTGGTGTTATTGAGTAATCATTGGCTGCTAACCACAAGGGTGAGGGTTCAAACCCATCATCTGTTTCACAGGAATGAGATGAGGTTACTGCTCCATAAAGATTTACAGCTTCACAAACCCTACAATGGGTCGCTATGAGTCAGAATCCACAGGAGGACATTGGGTCTGGGTAACTAACTATGTCAACTTTCACCCAAGTAAAGAAAGTATGAAAAGAAATGTTGAACAGGAGTGTGTGGAGGGGATGGGGCTTGGAAGGAAAGGGGTAGCACAAAGGAGCTCCTTTGTGCTAACACAACATCTCAATATCTTGATTGTAGGGGTGGTTACATGAAGCTATACAGGGATCATGAGATGGATTGACACCATGGCTGCAACAATGGGCTCAAGCATAGGAACAATTGTGAGGGTGATGGAGGACCAGGCAGTATTTTGTTCTGTTGTGCATAAGGACTGGGGGGTCAGAACTGACCCGATGGCAATAACATATATGGATCAAACTGCACAGACACAAATGAATTAATGTAAGAACTGGTGAAAAGGAGTAAGGTTTATAGTCTAGATAATGCTATTTTACTGTGGGATACTGAGAACCGGGAAGAGCATGTACGTGGACAAATTCTCTAAGTTCATATTGAAGGAGTCTGGGAGGCAGATTCTGGTGGAGGAAGGCCTTCAGGGTCATGAGTTAGAAATACATCCCAGTCACATTCTCTTGAGTAAAAGTTGTTCCCCACAATGTTCCCCCGTAATAATGCCAATTTTAACGTGCCGCTTGTCAGCACATGGTTGCTACTATACGTTTGAAGGTTAACTGTTGAAGGCTATCTGCCTGAAGATTGTCTTCCCTCAAGAGACCAGCCCACCCTGAGTAGGGTCCACTCCTTCTGGTAGGGATCATAGATTGCTCTCCTGGAGAAGAACTCAGGGACACTTAAGGTCAAGTCAGTTCAGAGACGACCAAGCTTCCATCAGGCTAGAACCTGCCCATCTTGTTATGTGCCTTCCAGTTACATGTATGCCTCTAGCACATCCCCTTCCTGTTACATGTATGCTTCTAATACACCCCCTTCCTATTCCGTATGTGTGTAATGTAGCTTGCTAGCCTAAGATGATATAAGCCTGTTACGAGAATACAT
The DNA here is from genome assembly GCF_000313985.2 of Echinops telfairi. Taxonomy (NCBI): domain Eukaryota; kingdom Metazoa; phylum Chordata; class Mammalia; order Afrosoricida; family Tenrecidae; genus Echinops; species Echinops telfairi. The sequence goes on from NW_022104341.1 coordinate 17,376,676, forward strand.
TCTCTCACTCTGTAATTCTAGTCTTCATGAAGGAGGTGAGCCATTGCATACCTTTTTTGAAGTGTCTTTAATTTACCCTTCAATTACACAACCATTCCCTAGCACCCATTCGGTGGTGGAGGCTGGTCCCCCACATTTCATCAATTACTTTTTCCTGATTTTGATATCAAACTACAGTTATAAAACATGTAGGCATGGAGAGTTTACAGCACCCTCCTGTGTATCATTTTTGAAATTGCCTGTGAGTCTTCAGTTCTTTTATTTTATTTTTCCTCTAATTCTTTTAAAATGAAAAAGTTAAAATCTAAATGCACATAAAGCACCATAAGATTTATAAAACAATAAACAAATAATATATAAACAAACAAACAACAACCCCACTGGATGGCTCTCTGAGGTGAATGAGAAACACAATGAAATAAATCATTAACAGTCTTGCGTTGGCTAATGATGCTGTGGATCATCAGATGAGGAACATGATTAACTCAATAGAGATGTAAGTGGGGAGGGACCACTTGCAAAACTGAGGGTGATTACACAACTCATTTTAAAAGTGATTTAACCATGGGGTGGGGGGTGGTAAAAATGTTCTAAAAGTGCTTGTAGTAATGATTGTACAACTCTTCTTTATGTGACTAAACAAGTGAATTGTGTGATATGTGGATTAAGTGCCAATACAATTGTTTAAAAAAAAGATTTAAGAAGTATATCTGTGTCATGATACACATTCTGGTAAGAAAGGGACCACACAGATAACATATTACAACTTACCTGTTTTGGGGGGAAAAGGAATATATTGATTTTATATTTTTCTACAAATAAATCTTTAAAAAAAGAAAGTCTTTCATAAGAGTCTGGGCTCCTGAGACAGACCTCTGGGCCCAATCCTGATCAGTCACTGAACAGCTGTGTGACTCGGGCAGGCTAGTCAGCTTCAGTTCTTGGGAATGCTAACTGGGAACAACCTAGGAGAGTATACATGGAACCATCAGAAGCACCTTTCAAGTGCCTGCTAAACGGTGGAATATACTCTCTTTCCTCTAAAAATAAAACCAGAGCTATGTTAACCTTTTTTATGAACACATACTGAGATTTCCCAATACTTGTCAAATGAACAATGATTACCACACTGAATTCCCCCCATCAGTAGATCTTTAGCCAGAGCTGTGTACCTTCATCTTTCATGTTCCGATCTATCTGTGGACCAGCATTTCTCTCACGGAATTGTATGCCTTGCATATGTCTTTGCATAGCTTCCTGTATTACTTCAAACAATGGCTGATCCTGTTGGAGACATAATGGAAGTTATTCTGTTAAAACTGAATTTTTTTCCCTCCTATTCCCTTACACCCCCCAACTGTGGTCATGTGAAAACAAATATTTTATTTTGATGATCGAAATGAGGATCAGGGCTGGAACCATGGAAAGACACAACTCCTTTAAGTTAAATTATACAGTCAACCGTTGGCACATGAGTATTTAACATTTAAAGCTCTAATCATTCAAGTCTGGGACATGAAATAATTTATGCTTTTGTAGAGTTATTAAAATGAATTTTGTGAGTTTGCACAGCTGCTATTAAAATGAAATGAT
>NW_022104341.1:17379629-17380428 GCF_000313985.2 Echinops telfairi
AGGGGGTCAAGTGGGAAGAGAATGCTTTGAATATGATGATGGCAGCATATGTACAAATGTGCTTTGATACACTGGATGAATGTATGGCTTGTGATAGGAGATGTAAGTGCCCCCAATGAAAGTTTTTAATTAAAAAAAATAAATGTGATACCTAGGACAAAATATTAGGAAATATCTAATTTCATTTTTTAAATTGGTGAAGAATGTTATATATAGAAACGAATGCTTAGAATTCTTATATGTTTATTAAGCTTCCTTAAATTTTTTTTGAGTGAAATCAAGTCTATCATAAACATTCTACTAGTAAAATCAAGATAAAGCTTTTCATAACACAAGAAACAAGACTTTGATGGGAAGGAGCAGTATGCAGCGACGGGGTGGATAGCTGTTAACTAGGTGGGGTGAAAGACGGTAGGTATCCTGTAAGGAGATGGACACACCCAAAAAGGGGTCAGGGCAAGCTACTGGGGGTTTCACTAGTCGTTTATGTTGTTGACTACAAGAACCAGGAGCTGAATACAAACCCCTACCTACTTCATAATAAAACATTTAAATTCTATTAGTATTTATAAAAGTTATAAAGTTTTTCTATAATGCTGAGATTTTTTTTCTAGCAAACAGAAACCAGTTCTGTGCAAAATAAGCATCTGCTTAAAAAAATGAGCCTATATTCATATAATTGAAATCTGTCAATAACAAAAGATAGGTAAATATTTCTTTTCCACATCTTCAAAGTAATTTTATTTAACTTCTATTTTTGCACTTACATTTTCAAATGGGTATGCTTGATGCTGGGAAG
>NW_022104341.1:17380759-17402987 GCF_000313985.2 Echinops telfairi
ATCAGGGGCTCACACAACTCTTATCACAATGCACATATCCATCCATGTGTCAAGCATGGGTAAATATTTCTAAAGTCAGTTTGTTTTTTGACTAGTTCATGATACAAACATCATGGGGACACAAATACATGCTAGCCCCACAAATATAAGCGGTTTAATAATCCCTACTGTTACATAAAGGCACACCTTAAGTGGAAAACCCACAAAAATACCACACTTGCTTGGCGGGGCAAAATGCTCAAAATGTTTATTCACTCTCTACTGTTCATAACTTAAACCCAGAGCTCCCCTAAGGCCTTCCACAACCTGGTCCACCCTTTCCCCAGTCTCTCACTACCTTCCAGGTGCCCTACATGTAAAACTAACTAAATTGAGCAGCATGCACTAAACTTTGACTAAGTTAACCTAAGATTTGTTTTCCTTTTCACCTTTAATGTCTCCCCACTCTGTCCTCCATCTTTGCTGAAAACCTACTGTGCAGTAGCTGGTCCGTTCTCAAGACTCACCTTAAGTGAAATTTTAGTTACTCTCTGAAGTACTGCCCGAGACTCAGCCACGAGGGGCTCTCCTTTTATGGGTCTACCTATGATTTTCTCGACATCTTTTTGCAGTGAACATATTTCTGTATATTACCATCTCTTTTACCTAGGCAAGAGGCAAGTCTCATCTCTGTGATCACTCATAGCATCAAACAAAAATCCCATGGTATCAATATAAGCTCGATAAATGCTATTTCATGAATTTATATAAGAAAGAAAAAATCATTTGTCTTTTTTTCAGGGAAACATTACTTTAAGAAATGATCTTTACCAGCATGCCAGCAGGCAAAGGAGCAGAATCATCCGTGGGATACATTCTTGCAACTGGGCACTTGAGAATGTCTGTTCCATTTGGAGCTATTTTACAGTAATCTTGGATACACTGCAGCCACCACCACACAGCATCCCGGCAATTGTATCTGGCGTGAGTTCCTTCACCAAGGAGGTTAGGAATAAGACCGTGTCTCAGGGTACCAGCAAATGCTAAAATAATGTTCCTAAAACAAAAGAATTCAGTGACTCATTTGGAAGGAAAATAACTAGTTATAAAGCTGAAGACAAAAATTTGTCATTTCTGACCCAAAACCCACTGCCACTGAGAGGCATCTGATTCACAGTGAGCCCACAGGATGGAGTACAACTGCTGAATGGGGTTTCTGAGACTAAATCGCTATGGGAGGGCACAACCTCATTTTTCTCCTGTGGAGTAGCTGGTGAATTTGAACTGTTATTATTTTTATGTATTTTCTCCCCTGCCCTCATCTATATTTCAATGGAGAAAGTCATAACAATATGAGAATAGACATTGAATGAAAAGTTAGAAACCTGGTTTCTTACCCTCACCTTTTCCTCTAGCTAGCTGGATGGCTTACTTCCTGTGGCATGGTGTTTTCATCTGTGAAGATGTGGAATGGACTAGGTATTTCTGACAAGCTGCCAGGTGATGAGCACCCTGGTGTTCTCTGAATAAGCACACTCCGAACAGCACTGTCGTACAGCTTTTCTTTTCTACCTGTGATACATTAGGTCATATGATTTGGGCATAGCCCATTCTGAATGCAGAAAACCTAAAACTGGAGGATTTAAGGTCTGACAACCAATAAAGGAAAAGTAGAGATTACTATAGCTTTCTCCAGGACACAGGCACAGAAACTTCACTGCTTTAATGAGTGACGTTTGTAACATGATAAAAAGTCTAATGCTATTGAGTGGAATCATAAAGTAGAAGATAACAGGACCTACGATAGGCAGGACTAGAATTTAATAACCAAAATAGTTTCAAATTTTTGAATTACTTCTTTGAAATTCTATGATTCTATTACATGAACATTAACAACAAAAATCATCAAGGGGATTTGAATCCACCTTTTTTGACAGCAACTCTATAAAGAGGTTGGAAGAGTAAATAAGACATACATTTGCACTACAAACTCTTTGAGGATCTCCTACCTGGCCTCTAAATAGCGTCCAGTAATCAGCAGCAGACCTCGAAGAGCAATGAAAGTATCCCTTCCCCAGCAGCGGAAAATACCAGACGAAAAGTGAGGTAAGCCTACCAGAAAACACATCAATGGATAATCTTAATAATACAGATAAATCTTTGAACCTCATTACTACAAATCAGTCTGCAGCAATGTGCAGAATGCATGTTTACACAGAATGTCAATTTTGGTGGGATGTCGTTCTATACCCTGTTCAGTTTCTTTTCTTAATTTTTATAAATCCTTTTATTGGGGGATCATACAACTTTTATCACAATCCATCCATCCATCCATGCATTGTGTCAAGCACACTTGCATGTCTGTTGCCATCATCATTCTCAAAACATTTCCCTTCCACCTGAGCCTTTGGTATCAGCTCCTAATTTTTTCCCCTCCTTCCCCACCCTCTCTCCTTTATGAACCAATAACTCAAAAGAGATGAAGAGCCAGTACTAGAGAGAAAATGTGTAGCTGAGTTGATATAGATGTGGAAGACTAAACAAATATACTTTCTTTTAATAAATTATTATTTACAGATTAAAACCACAGACCAAATATTCAATACACAAATAATCTCAGTACATAATGTTGAAAGAATGCAAATAATGATCTTCAAATCTGAGTACAGTTCTGTTTTCTTCTAGACTTAAGTACACAAAATACAAAAAAACTCCCTTGGGAAGCTAGAAGAGAAAACAGAACTTCTGCTTATATTGATTTATCATCTAATTTCTTCAGTTTGTATTTTGTTTTACCTTGCATTTGATATGTAAGTATGCTAGGTATCATAACTTAGATTATTATATCAGCATGTCACTTATTGATAAATGTACATAGTTTGTGAGTACTTAACAATTGCAATATTCAATCTCAAAAGTTGAGATTACTACTATGTAATAGGTTTCTAATAATTAACATTCTTTGTATTTATTTTCGCCCCAATGGCTTCATGAACCATTTTCATAAACAACTGCATGGATTCATAGACCAGAAGAAACTCCAACAATGAAGTAAAAATCTGAAACACAATCATAGATTTAAAACCTCTAGATAGTGAATAAAAAGATAATTTTAAAAAATTGCTACTCATTATTAAGCTTTCTCCTTTATTTTTTTCATGGGATAGGCAGGTGACAAGTTATGGGTGTTAACTATCACTTTCACTGCACAATTAATTTTTCCCTGAAGGTTGGAAAGTTCTAAACTTCAGTGGCCTCCAATTAAAAATCAAACACACTTGTTTTTCATCCTAAGCTTTGTTACTTGATTCAGGTTTTAAATCACTTGCAGGAAAATATGTCAATTTAGTAAACATGCTTAACAGTATTTGACTGCAGTTAACAAGTATAATAAAAAATAACCCAACATTTGCTTTGTGTTTTGTGATTTGTACACAAAACCTATACAGGTAATGCACAGGTTCTCATAAAAAATCACAAGCTCAGGTCATTTTTTAAAAATTGAAGAAGAAATATAATACTGGAAAAAAGGCCTTAAAACAATAAAGAATCTGACAGAAAAATACAAAACGCTAAGAGTTAGAAAAAACCCAGAAATAATCTGCAGGGGGAAAAAAAAGGACTAACAGCTACGGAAACCCCACTGCCATCGAGCAACACACTACTAATTAAATACTAAGTACTGTTGTTATTATTATTATTCATGGATAGCAAGGACATTTTGCTAAGTAGCGATATAAAATCTTGGATAATAGGAGTTTTTTCTTTTGATAATCGCTTTCCCATTAAAGAAAACCTTCTTTCTCTCTTCAAGCAGTACACGCCCAGGAATTTAACCGTATGTATAAATTCTTACCTGCAGCGAGTGAAACACAACATTGCTCCTTTTCCTTCATGGCCTCATTTACTCTGTACGGCACATCAGTAAGTGACAGTGAAAGAAGTGGGAGACAAGGGAATTTTCCTACTCCACACATCTGAACCGAACCCAGCGAGAGGTGTTTCACAAAGGTTGACCCATTCTGCACAAAGCTGTAGCAAAAGTGATGGGATTTAAAATATTTTAAAAATACAATAATTTAGCAGTATTTATTTTGCTTCTTCCCTTCAAATAATCTTTCTATACAAATGTGAAACAATGATAATAATAAAGAACAAATGTTTTTTTCAGTGTGGTTAGATTTCAGAACTGCTTTCATTTCACCCAATATTTGGGGCTTTAAGCCCAAGGTCTGCTGTGAAATAAAAGGAAAGCTGGAGTTTCTGAAATTATGCACAAGTCAATTGCTGGGTCTTCACCAGCACATTTCAATTCATAATTTGATTTTGGGAAAAAGTGATTAAGTTCAATTTAATTCATAATCAATTAGCAATATATTCTTTAATTGTTGGAAAGTTAGAAAAATTATATCAATGAACTTATGTCAATGAATAAATAGAAATAAACATTTTAAAACAATTTAATTTTCCCATCAGCTTTTAGAGACAGATTTTAATATATGTTTAGTTTTGTATCTACTTACATATTTTCTCAGCTCTATGATTCTATGTCAACTGCTCATATTTTAATCTTTTAAGAGTACATATAAAGTGATTCCATGTATGGCTTCTACACAAACAAGGCTATTTACTCAAATTTTATAGGATATACCTTGACATCTGCTTCCATGCGACATCCAGAAGAGTGGTGTATGCACCAATTAATATAGCATCGAAGTAACATGGGATAAGGTAACGTGGAATCTGCTTCAGGTAGAAGAACATAGCCCGCAACCATTTGCCAACCTGTGATAAAAATAATTTACACAGTTCATTTGGTGTGTTTACTTGTTGGTATGTTTTAAGAGGTAGATCAAAACATGTAATTTTATTTGAGTAATCAACCAGATATCCATTAGAAGCAAGAAATGCTGAAAGGAGGAAAGGTACCTGGTTAGAAGACAATGTAAATATTACATAAAACATGGTAATATAGTTCTTGTTGTGCCTTAGTTTTTGTGTGCATGTGTGGTGGAAAGTGTAGATTAAAACATAGTCTTACTTACTTCAGCAATAGTTCCAGATCGTGAAATAAGCCGGTTACTAACGTAGTCTATCATCCAATCTCCAGATCTTAAGTTATCACAAAAAGGATGCCCCAAGTCATTCTTGGGTCTTATTTCTGCTAACACAGACATCATCCCTAAAAATTCAGAGAAATAGTATGCTGTATTATTATCATAGGTAATTGGTTTTCGTATCCCAGCCCCAAATCAGTGAAGGGCAATTACCCTTAGGAAGGACATTGTAGTCATCCATGAAAAGGGTGGAGAAAATGGATATGGAACTAGGCTGAACATTAAGAAAGAGAAAAGGCCAGAAAAAGTGCTCACAGAAATGTGGTCTTTTTTTTTTTGTTGACATATTTTTTTTCACATATATTTTTATTGACATATAATTTACATATCACACGATTCAATAGTTTGATCATATAAAAGAGAGTTGCTCAAGCCAAAGTGTGGTCTTTTCAATCAAGCAGAAGTTCAACAGCTAGGAGTGGACATAAAGTATATACTAGCTTAAGCCAGTAACATATACACTTTATTACACACAAATAGCGTATTTCATGTAGAAAATGAGGCTCCTTTAAGGAAAAAAATTCAAGAAGTACAAGAAAATAATAAATACTGAGTATTTATATACTTATTTCATAAGAGATATAAAAGCTACTAAAAAGCAATAACCAAATAAGAGAACACATACAGTCTTCTATCGCAGTAACTTTACAATCTACTTTGTGGAGTTTTATGAACTGTTGTTGGTTGCCACTGAATTGTTTTTAACTCATAGTAACCTGATAGCACAGACGAGAACAGCCCATCTAGTAAGGACCTTCTTGGCTGCCATCTTTATGGGCGCCGACTGCCAGGTCTTTCTCTGATGGAACTGCCAAGTGGGTTTGAAATGCCATCCTGTACTTTACTAGGTGTGGCCTAATTGCTTTCCATGTAATACTTTAAGGTAAATACTTTTGTTACTCCCATTTTACAGATGAGAAAATTGAGGCACAAAATTAGTTACACCAAGGTAATATTTGTACAGTTCCGTGTAACCAGGGAATCTGGTTCTAAATCCTGCTTCTTAGCTATAATAATAACTACACACATGTGCACACACAAACACACACAGACACACACACACACACACACACACACACACACTGACCAAAATGAGGCAATGCATTCTAAGGACAAATTAGGAGGCATAGGAAAGAAATGGAAAGGGTGTCTGGAAATTACTGAAAAAGCAATAGTTATGGACAGCTTTGTGGAAGACTAAGAAGGGAACCAGTCCTGAAAAATGGGTTAAATGGACAAAAAATAAGGGGTTGAAAAGAGGTGTGATATGTGAGAAAACATGAACCAGGGATTTAGGTGTGATAAAACAGAATTCCTACATAGAGAGCACAGAAAATATTACCAACCAGATGGATTAAACCATGTTTCCCAAAGTTTGTGATTCCTCCTGGGGGGATGGGGCATTCCAAAAGCAGGTACCTATACTTTATCCTGGATTATGGGCTATATATAGCACAAAAGTTTTTAATTGCTGGGGAGTTTTTTTTTTCTGAAAATGTGGGGGAAGGCCAAATAAATTCAGGAATCTGTGGATTAAATAAAGTTAAATATTTGGTTCCAACAATAACTCTAGATGCATATGATTTCGCTACAAACTCTCTTTATAAGATAAAACCAGTATGTCAAGAAAAAATCTTCTCAGCTAGATGGAAAAGGAAAATGGATGGATTATATTCACAACTAATCCCATTGTGGCCCAATTAAGTCTATTATTTTTCTTTTATGGTATAAATCACATGAAGAAATATTAACGTCAAAGTATATTTAAGAAGCTATATATGAATGACATCAAGGAATAATACAAAGCTAGAGCTTTGGTGGTATAGTGGTTATGCACTGAGCTGCTAATTTCAAGGTTGGGAGTTTGAAACCACCGGCCCGTCCAAGGAATGGGGCTTTCCACTCTGGTGAACAGTCTCGGAAACTCATAGGGGCAGTTTAGAGATGCAGAAACAGGGGCAACGAAAAGTTCCATGTCCAAGGTCAATCAGTCAATAGGTAGCCATAATTTGACCTCAGTAGTTGAACTCCGAGCCCATGCTTTTTTTTGAGCCTATGCTTTTACTTATAAAAAAAAAAACTTATACCCTAAAAGAAAAGCAAAAAACGTGCTTACCTTGAAGACCTGCATATTTAAGGGGTGACCACTTTGGTACGTCATAGCACCCGCCACCATCTTCTTGTTCTTCTGATTCACATCGGTACAGTAACTGATTTAGCTCAGCCAAAGTTAATTTAGAGGCAATACTAAGAATCAAAAAAGGAAAAGGCACCTGATTAAATGTTATATTACATTGAAAAAGTATCCTATGCAAATGTTAATATCTTCATTACTTTCTTTTCTCCATACATGTATTTTATTAATTCTTTGGAAAGTTTAAGATATACCCCTGTAAGGGAAAGTCTATAAAATTTTGCTTGCTGTTAATGAAAAAAAAACCAAAACTGAATTTATAACAAGGCAATACCTTAGTATGTGTTAGAGGCTCAGCATTATAGTATACATTGTAAACAACATATATCATGAAAAACTGTTGGGCCAAACATGCTAAAATTTAGTTAGCAGTGATACTCTCAAATCAAGGAAATAATCAAGGGCTTTGACATTATTTATTAGGATACATTGAAAAAAGTAAACACCCCACAATAGCAACAGGAAAAAAAGGATTTGTTCAGCTGGCCCCATACGGCCCGTGTCCTTCAAAGATCAATTGTAATGTACTAGTGGGAATTAGTATACAGCCACTAGTCCAGTGGTTCTCAACCTGTGGGTGCGACCCCTTTGGGGGTCGAACAACCCTTTCATAGGGGTCGTCTAATTCATGACAGTAGCAAAATTACAGTTATGAAGTAGAAACAAAAATAATTTTATGGTTGGGGGGATCACTGTATTAAAGGGTCACGGCATTAGGAAAGTTGAGCACTACTGCTCTAACCTATCAGAAAATTTGGATTTATATGCCAAATTAGAAAATATTTGTGATACACAACAAAGAATCAATACTCTTAATTATAAAGGTTCTTATGAAACAAAGGAATATAGAACACAATTTTAAAATGGGCTATAATACATAAAGTGATTTTCATTGAATGTAAATGGCCAATGAACATATAAATCATTTAGCTTAACTAATTAAATAAATATGAGAAGTTGTTTCAAATGATTTTATATTTACCAATTTGATCATTTGGATCAGCTTTAAGTACATAATACTCACTCCATAGGGAGGTACTATAATTATATACATTAGGAAACTTCCCCAGTCCATATTTCTTAGAGCTACCATGCCTCTGAGACAGGACTCAAATCCAGGAAAGGCTAATTCCATACTCTAAAGCACTCTTAAGCACTACTCTATAATAATGTATACTCAGAATTGGTTAAGGACATGGAGAAATGGATACTTTCACTTAGAGTATTAATTAACAGTCATTGACATAGCTTTCTTGGGAAATTTGGCAGCACATTATAAAAGGCTAAAATATATGCATTCACATAAATTCCTGGAAATTTATCCTAGTATTGGCAGTAAGCATATAGTGAGTTCTTACTCTGTGCCAGGTATTTTGTTAAGTGTTTTATAGTAATTATACTATTTATTCTTATAAAACCCAAAGAGGTAGATATGAGAGCCTCGTTTCACAGATAGGGAAACTGAGATGAAAAAGTCTAACTAACTTGTTCAGCATTAGATTGATATAGTGGTGACACTAAAGTAAACTCTGGTCTAAACTTCAAGACCCATATAAGAGGTAGTACCGTTTAGCAAGGGAATAGTTAGTAAGGGAACAATTATACATTTATGCAATTATGGCTATACAAAGACGTACACATAACTCGACTGTAGCTCCTAGCTACCCTAATAAGGGATGACTAGTGGCAGTCTACTGTCTAAAACTGGGAAACCAACTGAGTGAATTATGGCATAAGTATATCCATGACGTAGAATATTGACAATAAACAATGATACGGTGCAGGGGATAGTTTATATAAGTTTCAAACGGCTCAAGAAAAAAGAGAGGGAGAGTGGATTGGTGGTGTGCATAGAAAGAGAGAATGTATATGAGAGAGCTTCAAAAGGGTCCTGGAAATGACAGTGGAAGCCCAAAGTGCATTTGCAGGATCCACTCATGGATTAAGTCTCTGGTGACTCCCTTCTGATCATAGTTGGGGGAAGTGAATAGCCTTGTTATCAGACAAAGAGCATTGCACAGTAGACGATAGCAGACATAGGTCTAAAAATGTAGTGTCTTATCATTTGATCTCCCCTTTGACCCATTTTAAAGCTGTTTCAGTTAAAAAAAAGTGAAGGGGAAATACACACAAAAAACAAAAGTTCGTGGAAATTTTTCATTATCTTTAAAATCTATTTTTCCGTGAACTTTTTGAAGCCTATATGTGTGTATACATGCACATATATATACATACATAAAGAGAATATGAGGACATGTATGACAGCACACACGAGAAAGATAAAGTAACAGTGTAAAAGACTAAAAAATAGATGCTGCTGATGCTGCTACCTAGAACCACATTGAGTTCATATAAAACCAAACCAGATGTCATGCAGTTGATTCTGACTCATGGAGACCCTCATGTGTATTAGAGTTGGATTATATTCCACAGTTCTCGAGTGTGACCTTGACACTCCAATCAGGCCAGTGACAGCAATGTTTTTTAAAGACAACATTTCATTTATTTGCCATTAGAAATATTTCACAATATAATTACGTATGGTTGTGATTAATCACTGTGCTTTCATTATGTTGAATTTGTAACAATGAAAACACATCATACAGATAAATTTACATGATGATTCATGACAGTAGAAACATTACAATTAAGAAAAGTGGGGGGCACCACAACATGAGGAATGTTGAGAACCACTGCCATAGTGGGGTAAGCCTTTGTAAAGCAACAGCTAGTTGCTAAAGGCTATCTGAGCAGGTTTCCCTAAGTTGTAAATTAACCCTCAACACAATAAGATAAAAATGCCCAGGAAGCTTCCCTCAAACAGGCGACAGCAACGTTTTAAAGTGACAAGTCTCCGTAAAAGAAGATATACTTACAAAGCAAAAGGAATTTTTAATATAGGATCTGCGTTGTCAATAGCAAGGCTCCCAGCTTTAAAGTGACAACTAAATTGTGTCAGATGATTTCGAATAATTCCAACAGCAACTTGTGCATGTGGATCAAGGCTCACTCTGAAAATGGCAATAAAAATAGTTAACTTGTAGGAGTAGTTTATTAAAAATTTCAGGATAAGTAAACCATGTTAAATAAAAGCAAAGCCAATAGTTTGAACTCTAACATACCTGAATATAATAATACTTCCTGGAGATAGGTTTTCAAATTCTATTTCTTGAATATATTCATTGGGTCCTTTTGTAGCTACTCCAGTTTGTTTAACAATTTTACTTTCATTAAGCTTGAAAAATAAAATCATTCAATAAATAATTCTAATATTCTTAAAATGTTAAATATAGTAAATAAGGTAATAGCCCTTAATACCTGAATATGTTCTCTAATTTCCACTGTGATATCTGGCATTCCATTGATTGAATTCTCATCCTTCTTATAAGGTTTTGTACTTCTTTCAATCGTTCTAGCTTCAAGAACTACTTCTTCAATTTTGCCTAAGAATATGTAAAAAGTATAACAAATTATCATTTAAAAGCATCAGTAATTGTGAATAGCTACAGGGCTCTTAAGGAGATCTGGTTGGAATTCACCAGCTGCTCTGCGGAGCAAAGATGTGGCAGTTTACTTCTGAAAGACTTGGAAAACCCTGTATGGCAGTTCTACTCTGTCCACAGCATTCCTGTGAAACATAATTTAGTTCTCAGCAATGGGTTTAAAGGTCTTTTAAATCATTTAACTTAAAGCCCAAAATGAAGCATAAATCAACTTTTTTAAAGGCCACAAAAATTTGAAAGTAGATAATTCTGCCAATAATCCATTTTCACACAATGCTTTTTTGCTTTATGAATCACAATTACATTAACAAAGGTGTCTTTTATTCTTTTTCTTTTCTTTTCTTGAAATGTTCTTAACAAGTAATAATGGTTTCGTCATGGTAAAAATATAGCACTCTTATTACATTTGAAGAAAGGAAAGTAAATCTCACTTGAAAGCCTAACATTTAAAAAATACAAAATGGAATATTTTGGAAATAAAATGTATAAAAATAATTACAAAAAGTAACTTTAAAAATGAAAATTCTATGATTTAGGTTAAAGAAACAAAACGATAAATACAATTGAAACCCTGTATACACTTCTTCCCTGCAGACGTCATCACTATCAACAGTTTGGAGTTCATTACTCTTGTCATTTTTATTCAGGTGTGCACTTTCCTGTACAATGTAGCAGTATTATTTTCCATGTTTCCAAATTTTATGAAAGTGGATCATGTTATGTGCAGTCTTCTGCAGCCTGCTTTCGGATGGTCAACATGGCACTTTTTAGACCCATTCCCATTACTACGTGCACTGTTTCAACTACAAGTTGTATTTCACCAAATAAATACACCAAAATGTGTTCATTTTATTATGATTATTCTATTATCATGATAATAGATGTTCTATTATAAAAACATTATAGAGAATAGTGTGCATGTCTTCTGATCGAGTATAATCAGAACATAGATAGGAACACTGCTATACACACACTAAAGAATATTAACCTATAGAACATAAAGAATACTAACATAACAAAATAAAACATTCAGTAAAAAGAAAGTTAAAATGTTGTGGACTGATAGATGTACTGGCAAATGGACATTTTAAAAGTGGCCACAAATAAAGCCCAAGATAATACTGTATACATTGACTGCAATAATATAAAGCTATATCTATTATTAAAGATAAAACAAGATTAAGCCAAAACCAAAACCAACTCGGTCAGGCAAGAGTATGGAATATCAATTTGTGAATAGTTAAAGAAATGAATGAGCATATCATCTGACAGCTAAGTAAGTGATAATTAAAAAGTTATGTTCAGCTAATTCTTAACTGATATAAAAACCTTGAATCTTTGATAAATACATAAGATCATGCTATGCTTTAGTTCATGATGCAAAACTGTAGGTAAGAAAATAAATAACACACAGCTGGAAAAAAGCCATGTAATAATAAACACATATCTCAGAGACATATTTATAATTAAGTAAGACAACTTGGGAAGCAGTGAATTCATCTATTTAGCTATAATAGTAGGGTGATATAGGGATAGGAAGGCAGGTGAGGAAGGATTATGAAGAGCTAAAATATAAGGCAAAACTATAATCCAGTTTAACTTATATTTGTGTATGTATGTATACATGTGCACATATAGATACTATATAAATGAAAACCAATACATTTATAATTTATCCTGGGTATAAAAGAAATACACATTCATGTTATACAAATTAGGAAAATTGATTAATATTTTATGAGTTATGGAGTAATATACTCCATCATAAAATGTTCACATTGAGAATATGCTTATCTAGGTTTTGTTTCATGCATTAAAAATAAGGTTACCAGAAATATCAATTTTTTCCTTTAACTACCTCCATATGTGTATTGTTACAATACATGATATATTATAATAACTAACTACAAGAATATAGTACCATTTAATGTAACCTAACGACATTAACAATTTTTAGATTTACATAACTGCAATAATAATTTTCAGATTTAATTACCAGGGATGCACATTTGTGGTACTTCCTTGCTGTAAAAGGAAGTCTTGGGATTCCTGAACGCAGTTCTGGACACAGCCACAACAGACTGATGGATACTAGGTGAGTGCCTGGTTATCGCCACTATGTCTTCATCCACCTGATCCACATACACCTGAAGAACATAAAGACAAAACAGGTGACTGTGGAAACTCTAAAGACCCTGGAACTGAACCTGAAGAAACTTAAGAGAAGTTCCTTGCCTGAATAAAACCCTTGGCTCCAAGCTCTTGGTGAAGTCTATTGATAGCACACCTGGCTGCAATAATGCCACTCTGGAAATTAACTTCACCTGTACTGGATGGCGATGCTCCAGGGTTCCACTTAGTGTAAAACCGCTCTTCAGAAACCACTGAAATCTGGACAAAGTTAAAACCCAAACACATTTCATTTTTAACTAACAATGAGAGTTTTTGATAAAAATACTCAATGTCGTTGTTAACATCATGGATTGTAAAAAACAAGGAATAAACAAACCTGATGAGGCACTAATTCATCATAGCCTCTAGTGCTTCCACTAGCACAACACGCCATAGAGACAATTGTGGAACTTGGAAGAGCATCATATACTGATCTATGCTAGAAAACAACAATAATAAAGCATTACTTTCAAATGCAAAGTGATCCTACAGCGTGATGAACTGAAAGAATATATCCTACAAGGGACAATGTCTTAAAATAAATAACTAAACATTCTAAAAACGCTTGAATCACAATCATTTGTAAAATCTAAGAACTATGTGAGTAGTATTGCGCCTAAACATTAGAGAACTAAATAACAAAACGTTTAGCAACATGTTTATGAGAACCAGACTGGATGCTTACCACAATGGGACTCTCATTGTCGTGTGTAAGGTCCATAAACAGAGCATGGGCAATAGCTGGCATTAAAGGCCTCAAGCAGGGCTGGACAAAGGATCCCACAGGTTCTCCTCCATATCGATAAACTAACCTGCCCTCCTCATGACTGTTATATGCACTCATCGCCTCTGCACAGTGTGACAGAATATTTTAACAATTACCATTATTGATACCCAAGAAGCGGTGAGATTTCCTATTATAACTGATTTTAAAATAAAGGCCACGCAAACATTACTTTGAAAACTTCATTTGCTTTAAACATTTAACCAAATGTTCATCTGTTTAAATAACAAGAACAAAAAGATTTCTTTATAAGTAAGATGGCTTACAATAGGTAAAAGGCAACATATGTTTTTAGGACAGTGGCTTTACAAAACCAATGGAAAATTATCCCAGGGTAATATCAGATATCTAGTTGGGAGATGAAAAACAGAAATATATGATCCAGGGGAAAAAAAGGTTTCATTTGAGTCATCAGTTTATTACACTGATCATTAAAGTATCTCATCCCAAAGTAGAAAATTTCCTTTACTACATTAGATAATTTAGGATAGAGTATTTGAAAGAATACTAATGGTGTTAAAATAATCATTAAACATTTTAAACAAAACTACCAAATACCCTTTACTCCTTTTAAACAAACGTTATAATTTTAGAGAAAAATACATTTCGACAAGCCTACCTCTTATTAAGGAACTAATGCCCAGTCTAGTAACAAAGATATTGTCCAGGTCTTCGCTTCCTGTGAACAGTTCGGCTACTACATACAAATTGGGTTGCAATTTCCTAGCAGCATCCAACATGTACTGCAAAAAGCACAGTCACAGATGTAGCAGAAAGGGAAAAGCAAGATCAGGGAGGAAAAAAGGCAAGACTGGGCATGGATTTGATATAGGAAAATAATCATGTAGTATAATAGAAATTCGCAATGAATTTCCAAAAATTTCAATTGCGCATATGTAGGAAACATCAACAGAACAACACACACAGTCAACAAGAAAATTGATGAAGAGAATAAAACAGTTACAGGGAAGATTAGGTTTTACAAAGATAAAGGAACAACAGGAGAGGGGGAGAAGAAGAAACATGTTAGTGTCACATTAAAAAAAATATAAATCAAAACAACAGCTTTGCCAGGCTTTCCTCACTACTGTTTGTTTGTTTTTAACACCTTTACTCAGACTGTTCATTTTCAGACAGTTGACTAAGTCATTATTGATAAAGTTGCTGCTGGGGAAGCATTTAGCTGTTACACAGATGAGGTCTGATAGCTCTGGCTGAAGCCAGTGTTTCCTAGATTGTAATACACTTTAAAGCTACAATGGTACTGACTGTCCAACTGAGATGAGAAAATATTGACAATAAAAAATCAGCTCAGTTCAAAGGACGAGTATAATACCTAAATTCTATCAGCTAGCAAGTAAAATCATTGATAATTAAAAAAAATTAAGCTAGTTTGGAATTCTGTGTTACCATAATGTCACAATTATCTTATTAGTTATCTTTTTGTTGTTGTTAAAACAAAGAAAAGACCCAATGCTATCAAGTTAATTCCACTCATAAAGGCATGGTAGAAACCCAAACAAGAAAACCAGACACTCCTTGTGGGTAAACAGAGTTGACCTATGCTCTACCAGCTTAATGGATGTTCACAAAATTCCTCCAAATCAAAGAGATTTCTCACCACAGAATGTCAAACATAACTGTATACTATAAATATTGCTTCAACATTATAGAAATATATATTTTCTGATAAGCACACATTTCCAAGGAACACTACAGTTGTCAACAGGAAGCTGTTAGAAAACCTATAAACGAGATAAAAGTTGTATTTGTGTATTTACAGAGCTGTATTAGAGAGAAAATAAGGCTATAAATGTTGGCATGCTCAAAAGTGACTATTAAAAAACCCCACAAGAATATATATATATAGTCCATATTTACTTATATATTTTTAAACAATTAATGAAAAATAGAATCAATGAGGCTGGCTAAATTAGCTCCAATATCCTTTAATGCTAGATTTATATAATCACTATAATGTGTAATATGGGACTCAACTTCACAGTTCCTAACAACATATGGAAATTTATCTAGACATAGTAAGAAAAATTGACATTTTATATACCAATAGGTGAATAAACTCACTGCTATTGAGTCAATTCTGACTCATCATAACCCTGTAGGAAAATAAACTCAAACCAAACTCACTGCCATCAAGTCAAAGCTGACTCATAGCCACCCCCTGTGGGTTTCTGAGACTGCACCTGTTCACGGGAGGAGAAAGCCCAGTCTTTCTCCCGTGGAGCTGCTGGGGGTTTTGAACCACGCAGCTTGCAGCCCATCTCGAAACAACTACACCATCAGGGCTCCTTACAGGCAAATAGTTGTGATGTATTATCATCAGAGATAATACGTTATTTGCCTAAATTTAAATTAAAGCATTATCTTACTAAACATTTTATCACCCACTATTCTATACAGCTGCATGAAAAGATGCCATTAGACTTATGGAAAGATTAAACTCTATGCTCAAATCAATTAACCAAATTAAGGCTTGAAGTGCGTCCAATAAGCAAAATGAAATCCCTATTTGCACATTAAAGGAATTCTAAACCAGAGACCTGCATTTCTTTCGTAAAGCGAGTTGGTTTTCTGTACCTCAGCTACATGAAGAGGCGTTGAGTGGCAGTTGTCCAGACGCACTCCTTGGAAATACGTTGCAGCGATTTCGGTGTATTTTTTCATGTGTGCCCAAAGATAAGGACAGTCCTCTGGTTTATTCCCGTAGCGTAACTTAACACTGTCTCCCCAGCAAATAAGTTCTCTTCTTAGATACACATTTGAATCTGTCGAGAGAAACTTGCTTTCAAATGGTTCAAGAAATAAGATGGAAAACAATTTTTTCAAGAAAACACTATCATTTAAAAATGAGATGGATTATTTCTATCACAATCTACATATTGTAAAAATTATATCTATAACAAGGTATGGGGACAAAGTTTAAACAATGAACATTAGCTTATGCTTCATATCTATTTTCTCCAAATTTATGCTAATAGATTCTCTTAAAGTTTGTGTTCAATTTCAAAAGTATAAGTTGCTTTTAAAAGAAAAATAGTCATGGAATTATTACAGGTCCGTTAAGAAGTACGGTTCTCAACATCAATGGGTACATGAAGGATGAAAATATTCCAAAGTTGATTGTGGTGACGATAGCTCAAGAAGACTATTTAACAAAACAAAACTACAGTTCTACCCCAAACATTACAACTTGATCTCTGCCTCTCTATTTTTCACCACCGGGTGTTGAATCCCTGGCACAGAGCACGGCAGCTTTCGCATTGAGCGTGACTAGAAAGGAGATACTCAAGCTTAGCTGCAGTTGAGTCCATGTCAACTCATGGTGACCCTATAAGAAGAGGAAGTACTGCCCCTGTGGGTTTTTGTACACAGAAGTAGAAAGCCTTGTCTTTCTCCCAAGGAGAGGCTGATGGTTTCGAACCACGAACTTTGAGGATCACAGCCCAAGGAATAACCACTACACTACCAACATATTTAAAGCCAGTTACATCAAAAAGAGAAGAGAAAAGGGCATATTGCCCACCACTAAAGTAGACTCCTACTTCGCAAAAGTTGAATAATAAACATATTGGTGACATCTCTGCTAAATGCTTCTTGACAACTAAATAATTGCAGAAAATCAAACACTGAAGGTAAGGAAGGGGAAACCTGAAAGCAATTTGTTTCTCATGTAGCTGCCATTTAAATACCTCCCACTGTTTTGGTCAATGGATAAAAATGCCATGTTTCTTAAGGAAAAAAAATGTTAGTCTAGTCATTTTAAAACTCTTAAATTTCCAATAGAATATTTTTTTTTGCAATATAAAATCTTATGCAGAAGCGCCATACACACAATTGATACAGAAAAGTTATCTGTTTAAAGGAAAGACAGGGACAGGAGAGAGATGAGTCTTGCTTGCCCTTATTGTCAATTCTTTCTCTTTTATCTCAGACCATGTGCCTGCTCCAGTCTCTCAGAAGAAACAGTATGGGAAACTGTGTGTGTGTGTGTGTGTGTGTGTGTGTGTGTGTGTGTGTGTAGAGAGAGAATCAATAAAACAGCTTCTATGAGTACTGTGAGCTTTCCATGAACCCTTTACTTCCCATATACATAGAAGTTACAAAGATGACATACCTGGTTCAGCAAAATTTCGAAGAGGATCATCTCCCATGACCCATCCGTTATATGCCATCAGAAAACAAGCTCTGTCTGGGAGATGACTCATAGACTCTTCTGCAGCCAGGGTCATGTCTTCAAACGGAGAAGTAAAGTATCTACAGCGGTACAGTAGATATTAGATCTGTGTAGAGAAATTCCTTGGGGAGCTTTTGAATGTGCAATATTAAAATTATAATATATCCAGCTAACTTTTTTTTAACATTTTAAATTAAAAAACAAAAAACCTAACTACTAGGAAAATCACTGAGGAACTGATGTTATCAGCTACTCTCTAGTTGTCCTTTCTATGCCCCACATAGCTTTTACAGTTAGGCACTAAATGCTTGCTCAATTTGATTAAGATTGAATTTATTAGTAGTATGCAAGAAATATTCATGTGAATAATAATTATAAACTGGTTCACACTAATGATAATGTCTCTTGTTAAAGATGTACCTCACAAAATTATTCAATATTAATCCTAGTTCATAAATAAAAATGTTCATTTCAATTTAAGAAATATACTGAAGTCGCACATTAAAAGAAATATGTAGGTAATCCTGCAATGTTAAACACAGTTTTCAACCATCAATGGGGAGAAAAAACAAAAATAGAATACCTGGTAACTAAAGGATATTTTCTAGTGACAGGTCCTAGTTTAGGACCATGGCCAGCCAGTCGTTCATAAAACACATTTTCCAATAGGCAGTTAACAGCCTAGAAAACATTAAACTATGTTACTTTACCACAGGACAAGCACCAACATTGAGACTCAAAGAAAAGCAGCCGTTTAAAGCAAGTAAAACCTGCTCCTGATGGTAGTTCATGAGTTGAAGCTTCTCTGCATTTAATTCCTCAATTCGCTTACTCAACCAATTACAGCATTCATCAATTGCAGCTGGCCCTTTGCTAGCGTGGAAAGCACAAAACAGACTCGTTACTTAATGGTTTTACAAATTCTACATTTAAAAATATTCTAATGTGGGTCATAGCAACTAATCATTCATCAGAATTTTAGTGATGGCTTAAGAACTTTTCCATTATTAAAATTTTCACATGCTTAAATAGAAAATGGTCTAGCACACACACACACACATACATACACAAAGGTCATATGTAGTAGCATTATGACTAATTACTTTAGTTCATTTTCTATGAAGAATTTTAATAAATAGTATGAAAATTATGTTATAAAAGTCATAAGTAGAATTAATATTTATTTCATAGGAAGAATATGAAACATACTCATGTGGTATGAAAGTCGCTAGTGCAATGTTCATATCTACAGTACAGCCAAGTCGTCGGTATTCAGGATCTTGGATTATCTTTAGATGTTCCATTGGATCAGACTTTGTTATTTTCCTATTGTCTGAAAGAAGGAAAAGATGATACATCTTCAATGCAAATACCCACAAGGGTATTTATATGTTACTGGTTTCAAAATTTCTTGTTTACATTTTTCATAGGAAATAAAGCAAACGAAACCCCTGTGGAGTTCATTCAGACTGGGTTCCACATCGGGATGCTCACCACAAAGGCAGCAGTTTGAAACCACCTGCAGCTCAGAGGGAGGATGAAGCTTTCCACCCTTGTAGAGATGTCCAGTCTCGGACACCCATAGGGCTGTTCTACTCTCTCCTAGAGGGTTGTAGGAGGTGGAATCAATCTGACAGCAATGAGCTTTTAAAATTTTTGAGCTTGTAAGTCTTTATAGGAGCTGATAGCTTCCTCTTTCTCCTGTGGGAGCTGCTGGTGAGATTGAACTGCCAACCTTTGGTTAGCAGTCCAAAGCTTCCTGACAGTATCAGCCAGGCACACACTTATTTTAAAAACATCCTATCTATCTTTCTCGCTCCATCTGACATACATATATATGTGCAAACATATTCATAGAAAACAATATCATAGAAGAAAAATACAGATAGCAATCAATTTAGCCCCAGCTCACAGATAGCACTTATTTTTTTAAAGCATGTGGATGAACCCCTCAGGTCAGAAAGCACTCGAAATATGAGAGAGGGAGTGGTGCCTTCTCACAGCAGAATCCACAATAGTGACATGGATGGAGTAAAGCCTTCCAGGACCGCTATTTGCTGACAGGGCATGGCAAGAGGAGAAGAAGAGACAGCTGCAAAAAAATCAATTAAGAATCTGAACTTGGAACATATGAAGTATGAATCCAGGAAAATTGGAAGTTGTAGAAAAGGAAATGGAATGCATAAAAATTGAAATGCTAAGCCAGTGGTTCTCAATCTTTCTAATACCGTGACCCTTTAATACAGTTCTTCATGTTGTGGTGACCCCCCTACCACAAAATTATTTTCATTGCTACTTCATAACTGTAATTTTGCTAGTGTTAGGAATTGGGCGATCCCTGCGAAAAGGTTGTTTGACCCCCAAAGGGGTCGCAGTCCACAGGTTGAGAACCGCTGTGCTAGGCATTAGTGAGTGGAAATGGACTTTGGTCATTTTGAATCAGAAAATCATATGGTTTGCTATGCCAAGAATGACACATTCAAAAAGGATATGTCAAGATCTAGCTTGAAGTACAATGCTGTCTATAATAGGATAATATCTATCTGAATACAAGGAAATCCAATCAATACAACTATCATTCAAATGTACGCACCAACCACAAAAGCTAGTGATGCAGAAACTGAGAAATTCTACCAATGTCTTCAGTCTGAAATTGACCAAACATGCAATCAAGATGCACTGATAACTATTGGCGATTGGTATGCAAAGGTTGTACGCAAAGAGCAGGGGGCAGTAGTTGGAAAATAAGGTCTCCTTGATAGAAATAAGCCGAAGACTGGATGATAAAATTTTGCAAGACCAATGACTTCGTCACAAATACTGTTCTCAATAACATAAAAGGCGACTATACACACAGGCTTCTCCAGATAGAACACATGAGCCACCAATAAAATAAATAAATAAAAACTATTTTAAAAAATGTCCAATACAGATTTGAATGCTAATAAAACTATAACACACACACACACACACACAAAGAACACACAGACATCAACTTGACTACATCTGTGGGAAGACATAATGGAGAAGCTCAATATCAGCAGCTAAAACCATGTCAAAGGCTAACTGTGGAACAGATCATCAATCCTCATATGTAAGTTCAGGTTAAAGCTGAAGAAAATGAAAACAAGTCCATGAGAGCCAAACTATGACCTTGAGTCTGTCCCACCTGAATTTAAAACCATCTCAAGTGCAGATTCCAGGCACTGAACACTACTGGCAGAAAGCCTGATCAGCTGTGGAATGACATCAAGAGCAGCAGGCATGAAAAAGACAGCAAAGAAAGAAAAGGCCTATGTGGATGTCAGAAGAGACGCTGAGACTTCCTCTGAATCGTAGTGAGACATTGTGCTGAGACACCGAAAGTGAGATACAGTTCCTACAACAATTAATTAAGCCATGTATCATTAAGACATGGATGCCCATGCTAACTTGCCAGTGGTTTCATAATCGGAATTCTGTATCATGTAATAGTAATATGTATCATGTAATAGTAATAGAACTAATACTATTAACCAAGAAGGGAGGAGATTAGTCCCTTTAATGATAACTTATTTAAGTTCTTAAAATTAATGCGAACATGCAAGCATATACCCAGTACCTTGTATAAGAAGTCTTCTAAATTGCTCAACTGCTTTGTAAACATCGACTTGGAAGAACTCCCAGAGTTGAGTTTTTGGGAAAATATCCTCCCAAACTATTTTTCGAAGGCACTGAAAAATTTCAATATTTAAGAATAAGTATTTAAAATATGTCCTACTAAGTACTAGCTATCATATTTAAAATAAAGATTCTAAATAATATCCACACCCTAAATTTAAAGGGCTTCAGAAATTGTTATTGTTTTGGTGTGGTACTCCTCTATACATACTTACATTCATTTGTTGATCATTTTCGATCAAAGCAGGTACTCCTTTTTCTTTGTATTTCCCGTCTGCAACATCACAGGATAAATGCCAAAATGCTCTGTCTAGGACCCAGGCAGGTTTCAAGTGTGGAGAATTTGCAAGATTATATGCACATTCTGGATGCCCTTGGATCCATTTACTGTTAGCAGCTGAAAAAAATGTGAAAACATAAAATAAATCTTGTAAGCAAACCCATGGATCTTAGTTTCTTTCTACTGTTTAAAGGTGAAATGAAGTATAAAGTTCTACCATTTATCAACTGGACACCCCCTTACAGAAGGGTCACGGGGAGGAGACAAGCCAGTCAGGGTGCAGGGTAGCAACGATGAAACATACAACTTTCCTCTAGTTCCTAAATGCTTCCTCTCCCCCACTA
>NW_022104341.1:17403368-17407539 GCF_000313985.2 Echinops telfairi
GGTGAAGGGAGACGTCGGACAGTGTAAAATATGACAAAATAATAATAATTTATAAATTATCAAGGGTTCATGAGGGAGGGTGAGTGGGGAGGGAGGGGAAAAATGAGGAGCTGATATCAAGGGCTCAAGTAGAAAGCAAATGTTTTGAGAATGATGATGGCAACAAATGTACGAATGTGCTTGACACAATGGATATATGTATGGATTGTGATAAGAGTTGTACGAGCCCCCAATAAGATGATTTTTAAAAAACCCTTCAATATTTTACAATGATATATCGTAATATAAAAAATTTTCCTTTGATTATATTATCCTACCATGCATTTCATCATATAGTATTACTTTAAAATATTCTGGTTAGACAATGGTGATCAAAATAAAATTGAATTTCTCTTCGGTACCTTCTTTGCATACCTAATCCCGAAGTGTTAATAAAGATAGGTTGTTCTGATAATACTTCAAGAGCAACACTGCTCAAAGTATATCTGTTTCTACTTGTATAGTAAATTCATAATTACTTCTGCAAAATATTCTAAGTATTTACATTAAGGATAACTTGTATTACTGTATATACTCAAGTATAAGCCTAGTTTTTCAGCATATTTTTAATGCAGTTTTTGTGGTAAAATTAGGTGCCTTGGCTGATATGTTTGTTTGACCTTTAAATTGGACTGATGGCCTCTGAATTCACGATTAGCATGAATGGTTAGTGTACATGAGATTTAAAAAAACTAACAATTATTGCTTCCCAACTACATGTCAAGAACTAGTCTAAGCACTGAAAGGAGTCCTTGGGCAGTGCCAAATGGTTAAGCGCTAGACTACTAGCTGAAAGGCTGGTGGTTTGAACCCACTCTGAGGTACCTTAATGAGCTGTTTCCACAAACAGCGCAGCTTTGAAAATCGAATGGAACAGTTCTATGTACCTTAGAAAATCCTAAGGAACACATGGGATCATGTGGGTTACTATGAATTGTAATTGACCAACAATGAACATTAATGTCCAGTCCTACTTATGTGATGTTGGCCACACTATTTTGTCATTTTTTTAACAGGTGAGGAACTGGGGCACAATAAAATATTTAACTCAGCCAAAGTCATTTAAAGACAGATCCCAAACTTCAATGTAGCGAACTACCTATATGGCTCTTCTAGCCATAAGCAGCCTTTATAACTTCCACCAAACAACCTTCATTTTCCTGATGGTCTCCGTAAGAAAGTGAGGGAAGATACTGGTTGGATTATAATCAGCTGGGAGTGATTGCTAACAGTTGATTGTGATTATAAAGTAAGCAACCTCGGACTCGGGAGTGGGACTGCACTGCCATCAAAAGAAAAGAGCCAGGAGTGGAGCATGCCTTTTGGTCCCCGATATACCTGCATATTGAGCCTCCTGAATGTGAGAGACAGTTAGTTCTGACACCACAGGAATGGCAATGAGCAGCAACAGCAGCAGCTGCACCAGGAACCAGAGCATGAGACAAGGTGGTGGGCTTCACAGACTACAAAGCAAATAAAGCTGAGTGTTTGGGGACAGGAGGCTGACTTGTGAAGTGGGGTGTCTGTGGGCACTTATGGACTTGTTTTGATGAGCCAGGTTTCAGGATGAAGTTTACATGGGAGTGGTATGCCCTTTGGGCAACCGTAAAAGAACACTCAGACACTGTCTGAACAGGGCAGGCCAGGTCAAAAGGCTAAGGAATAGAGAGAGGGCTGTTCTCACTAAACAACTGTTCCCTGAGCAATTCTCACCTGAATTCTAACTTGTTAAACCCCCAAATTTTGAGTATTGTTTAAGAGTTCCCTGTGGTCATTGCAATGAATTAAGGGACCCAGGTGAAAGAGCCATGGGCAGGACGGTTGGTGTCAGAATAGCTAGGAAGTTTGGAGGGCAGACGTATGCCTGACAATTAGCCTTGGGAGCTGGAGATCAAATGTCATTTCTGTACTTTTTCCTAAAAAATCAAAACCAAACGGGCAGCCATCTAGTGACTAGTTGATTCTAGTCGATTCCAATTCACAGTGACCCTATAGGACAGAGTAGAATTGCCCCTTGGGGTTTCAGGGACTTTAAATCTTTATGGGAGCAGACAGCCTCATTCTCCTGAGGAGGAACTGGTGGGTTCAAACTGAGGACCTTGAGGCTAGCAGCTCAATGCACAGCCCACTAAATCATCAAGGCACAGTAAGTCACCAGTGCTCCTTTTGAAGCCAGATGTTAACTTCAACAACTCTCTTGGCAAACCTGTGATCTTCACCACTTTGCTCTGCTGCTGAGGTTATGTACCCATGCTTCATTCACTCAAGCACAGCTTGATTACAGCCAGTGAATATTGTAAGACAAACAGATTTTAAGTTTCTGTAAATAGTCCCAAGGGCATAAAGTAAACAAACACATTCAAGGGTAATTGCTAAATCATGGTATGAACAGCATGAATCTGTAGTAGTTGAGTCATGCATGACCTGTTTCTTATCCCTCCCAACCAACTAGTCATGTAAGTTCAAGTTCTATCCCAGGTGCTCTACGCAGGTGTGGCCAAGAAGACAAAAGCTCCCCCTCTCCTTAGCTCCTAGTGTGGGTCAGTCCTGCACTTCTCACTCCCTTGTTGCAAAAGCTCTATCCAGGTAGGCACATGGAAAATCAAGAGCTCCCTTCCTCCACCTGGTACTTAAAGGCTGGAAGTCTTACCCTAGGTAGGTATGGCCGGTAAAGAATACCAAATTCTAACATCCCTGAGATACCTTGTTCTTAAGGTGGGTACTCACTCCCTCCTGGGAGGTTCAGGCTAAGACACCAGGGACTATCTCCTCAGCCTGCAGGTTCTCCACAGTTCAGGTGGCACTTACAGAGGAAATGGTCCCTTACTACTACTGCGGGTGCTCTAGTGATGCAGCTCAACAGCTAACCAAAAGATTCGTGTTGCAAACTTAAACCAGCTGCTCCACGGGAGAAACACACGGCAGTTTGCTCCCAGAAACATGGCCGTAATGGAAAGCCTAAGGGGCAGCTCCACTCTTTCCTTAGGGTCACAATAAGTCATTTTCCCATGAATTTTTTGAAGCCTCCTTGTATGTTCACTGTTATAGTAGCATATGGAATAGTTTTACTGTCCTAAAAAACTGTGCACCATGTATCTCTCCTGCCTCCCTGAACCCCTGATCTTTTTACTGTCTCCACCCCCCAAAATGAACCCACTGCCACCACGTCAATTCCAACTCCGTGATCCTATAGGACAGAACAGAACTGCTCTCAGGGTTTCCAAAACTCTGTGTAACTATTTTATAGGAGTAGAACTTGATCTTTCTCCCATACAGTGGCTGGTGGTTTCAAACTGCTGACCTTGTGGTTACAAGTCAAACTCAGAACCACTATGCCACCAGGGATCCTTACAGTCTCTCTAGCTTTGTCTTTTCTATAAGGTTATATAGCAGAAATCATATTGTATGTAAGCTGTAAATTAGAAATATGCATATAAGGTTCTTCAATGTCTTTTTTCCTTGAAGGCTTGTTAGTCCATTTCCTTTTACTGCCAATATTCCATGTATCAAGGTACCACAATTTGTCTATTGAAAGGCATCTTTGCTTCAAGTTTTGGAACTTGTGAAAAGAGCTTCTATAAACATGTGAAAAGTTGTGTGTGGATAAAAGTTTTTGCCTCATTTGGGCATATAAGAAACTGCCAAACTTTCTTTGCAAATGACTGAGCCAAGTTATATCCTTACCAAACTGATCCACAAGACTTTCCACCCACTGGCCTGTGATCTTCTTGCACTCGGCGTCATTGCATGTGCTTCGTGAGTCTTAAGAGGACTTTATAGATTGGTATGGGACATATGGGCTAATATCTGGCTGATGGACTTGATCTGGACTGAGCTGGGGCATTTTCTCAATATTCAATTGCTCTTGCATATAAAGCTCTTTCCTATGCACATGTGAGTGTCGATGGATTTGTTTCTCTAGTCTACCCAGACTAACTTGAGTGGTTCCACCCTTCTCCTCCTCCTCCTCAGAGCTGCTTCTGTCTGTCACCATAAGCCCACTGCCCTCAGCTTCCTATCTCATCATTCAGGATGCTGTGCTCCATCTGATCCCATTTGGATCTTAAAAGAGTATAACGCTGAAGACGGACATTCTTCACTAGTTAAAACTCTCATTTGCTTTTAGGAAGAC
>NW_022104341.1:17407639-17426298 GCF_000313985.2 Echinops telfairi
TAAGAGGAATTTATAGATTGGTATCGGACATATGGGCTAATATCGGACTTATGGACTTGATCTGGACTGGGCTGGGATGTTTTCTCAATATTCAATTACTCTTTGATATAAAGCTCGCTCTTATACACATATGAGTGTCTATGAATTTGTTTTTGTAGTCCACCCAGATGAACACACTTGTTTTAACTTGTAATTCCCTAATGACACATGAAGGAGCCTTGGTGTGTGAAATTTGGGGCTGCTACCTGCAAGGTAGACGGTTCAAACTCACCAATCTCTCTAAGAGAGAAAGATAAGGCTATTTGCTTTCATGAAGATTGAGTCTCAGAAACCATAGAGTTTCTGTCCTATAGGGTTGATATGAGTCTGAATCCACTTGGTGGCAGTGGGTTTGGTTTTTTGGAATGACATATTACTGTTCATTTTTTCGTATGCTTATTCATATGCTTCCGTATGCCATTAATGTGTGTGTATTTGGTGAGATATCTGTTCAGATATTTTGCCAATTTTTAAAGTGAGATGTTAGTTTTCTTACTGTTGAGTCTTAAAAATCTCCAGTTCAAACCTACCAGCTGCTCCACAGTATAAAACTGAGGCCATCTAGTCCTGTAAAGATTGAACGTCTTAGAAACCCTACACTCAGCCACTGCCATCGAGTCAATTCTAACTCATACAACCCTGTAGGACAGGCCCTGTGCATTTCCAAGACTGCACCTTCAGGGGAGTAAAAACCCCTGGCTTTCTCCTGTGGAGATGCTGATGGTTTTGAACTGCTGACCTTGCAGTTGGCAACCCAACATGTAACCACTACACCACTATGGCTCCTCTGTAGGGTGACTTTGAGGTGGATTCGATTTGATAGCAGTGGGGTTTGTATGTCTTGATGTGTTCTGCAAAGATTTTCACTCAGTCTGTAGCTTGTTTTACATTCAAGTCTACAAACCCTTTTAAGTTAATGTTTTTTAAAGCCTATGTTCTATGTCTAGATTCCTTTTCTTTTAGAGCATGTACCTGCCCAGTGGTTCTAGCACACTTTTTTGGAGACCATCCTTTCTTCATTGGATGCCTTTGCTCCTTTGTCAAAGATTAGTTGACTGTATGTGCATGGGCTCTCTACTTTCACTAGCAGTACACTATCTTGCTTACTGTAGCTCAACAGGTCTGGAAGTCACTGAATTTTGTTCTTCAATAGTGTGTTTGATATTCTAGTTCTTCTGACTCATATAAACTTTAGAATCAGGTTTTCAATAGTTACACAAAAAATTGCTGATATTTTCATTGGGATTACATTGAATCTATAAAGCAAGATGTAGAAAGCAGACATCTTTCTCATTTATATCTTGATTTATTTTATCATTTTCTTCATACATCTATGTATCATATACATATTTTGTTAAATGTACACCTAGGCATTCCTCTTTTGTGGGGCCAATGCAAATGAGATTGTATCGTATCATATTCCAATGACTCATTGCCACGTATAGAAAATCAATTACTTTCAAAAATTAATCCTGTATCCTGAGACCTTGCTAAACTAATTTATTAGTTCCAGGACAGCTTTGTTTATTCTTGGAAACTTTGTACATAAGAAACCATGTCTGTGAGCAAAGACAATTTTATTTTTCCCTTCTTAATCTAAATGCTGAATAGGTGATGAGAGAGGGCATTCTTGCCTTGTTCCTGATAATAGAGGAAAAGCCATCTAGCTTTTTATCATAGAGCATGATTTCAGTGATAGATTTTTGTACATGTTCTTTATCCAGTTGAAGATATTTCCCTCTATACCTAGTATTTTTAGAATTTTTATCATAAATGTGGTTGAATTTATGCAATGCTTTTTGTGCACCCATAGATATGGTTTACTTCTTCGTTAGTCTACGTGATTACATTAATTAAATGATCACATGATTTGAATGCTGAACCAGTCTTGCTTACTTAGAATAATCCTCCCTTGATCGTGATGTATACTTGTGATGGATTTGACTTACTAATATTTTGTTGAATTAAAGAAATGAACTTTGTGTTGGCCTTGACATTGCAAATCATAGTATAATTCCTGTTAACCAGATTTTCACATAAAAATTATAATCCAGGGAGAGGTGACTAATAGGATGGTGACATGAGGGGTTCACAGACCCACTCCCTAGTAAAATAACCACAACTGTTGAAAAAAAATCATTTTAAGTATCTAGAAATTGTCAACTGATCTTTAACAAAGAAGCAATGACAATTCGGTCAGGAAACAATAGTGTATTTAACAAATCATGCTGGGACCACTGAATATCCACAATGTACACGCAAAAACAAGCACGTAAATCTAGACACAGATCTTAGCAGCACAAAGTCAGTAGTGACATAGCTGAATTGAATCGCACCATCAATCAACTGGATCTGACACTTAAATAATACTTCATCCGAGCACAGTAAATAGATATTCGTCTAAAGTGCAGAATGTTCTCTAAGATAGACCACATTCAGGAATATAAAACACAACTTAAAAAGAAATTGACTAGATATTGCACAAAGTATATTATCAAATCACAATGGAATTAAACTAGAAATCAGTAAGACAAGAACCCCCCAAACAGCTTCTACCTTAGCAAATTTTATAAAGAAAATTAAATACAAAGTAAGTTGAAGAAATGGAATAAGAAAAATTAGAGCAGAAATTATTGAAATTTCAAACAGGAAAACAGCAGTGAACATCTTCTTTCCCCAATTTCTGCCCTACTTCTGGAAGGTCCACTTAATTTTTTTTATCCCTTTCTGAAATATATGTGCTAAATCTTTCAAGACTGGCTACTGTAACACCTGTCTCAACCACATCTCTTGGAACCTATAGGCTTAAATCTATGTCATGTACCTTCACAGAATCTTCAATCTCATCACTCCTGTTCCCTGGGTGTAACGGGTATCATCTGCTTCTTCACCATCATTATCAACCAGTTCAAGACAAAATTCAATCACTGGGGTTTTCACTGCTTTGAAGTCTGCTTTTCTTCTTTCTAAATCTTGCTCAAATTTATCAATCTTTTCTTGTTTTTCCCTTTTTTCACATGCAAGAAAAGATTCTAGAGTGATTTTGGTAACATTTGGACCTAGGGCAGAACATTCTCTTTGAATGAGACCTTCTAATGAAACTTCATCTTCTTTCTTTTATTCTTTTTTCAGCATAAATCCAGGAGGAGGTACTTGATGCGATTTATACACATATCACCTGCTCCAGGGCATACCACACACTCACCATACTTGTTATTTTCAATAGCTTCAAGGAAATGTTTGCACACTATGGAATTTTTGGTTTTTTCTTTTCTGCCTCACCATGCTTCTTGTTCACCATTTTTTCCAGTTTTTTCTCATTTAAATTATTCATGCTACCTTTTCAAATTCTGCATCTCTTGCATCAATGTAAACACTTCGCTGTTCACATTTTCTCTCGAGTCCAGTCATGAGAGAACTTATACTCCTCTCCTTTAGTGGCCTGCCCTTGCTTGAAGAAAGCACATGCCACAGATCTGCAAGTCTGAACAGTTCATTTCGCTCCTGTGCTTCTTTCTTCTTGTCATCTCCAATTTCTTTTCAGCCCTACAGTGTGCTACCTGATGTGGATTCTGTTGACCACATTTAACGTGTTGAGTAACAGCGTTGATAAACTTCTGTTGCTTTGCTCCTTTCATATTCTTTAGACCCAAAGCTTGTCTTTGATGATCTTCTCTTTCTTCTGCTCCATATGTTTGCTGCCCCTGGCCTGTGCCTGTTTCTTGGGGGCATTGTGGAGACAGGTGGCACCGGCCAGATTCCAGCACCACTGGACATTGTCAGGGGCTCTGGGCCCACAGCAGGAGAAGGAGGAAGACCTGGGCCTCTGTCACTGCCGCACCAGGCGGAAGACCCAATCCTTGTTCTTTACATAAGTAATTCAGTGGTTCTCAAGTGTTTCTACATTGTAGCACACACAGAAGGTACTATCTGTGACCCACACTAGGTGAAGATGAAGGCTGTTCATGACAGGATGCTGCTGCAGGACAGGCTGGCCCCACTTCCCTGAAGGGTGAGAGGAGCAATTGTATCCCCAAGGAGCTAACACATTTTATAGAATTGTCTATTAGCAGGAATCTCTCACTTAGTACTGTTTGAAAATAAAAAGCGATTAATATGTAAATGATGCTTAAGCATCATTTGTGCTTTCAAAATTTATGATATATAAATGGCAAGGAATACAATAATCTTAGAAAGAGTAACAAGGATGGTTAATAAAGTTCATACCAGTATGATTGTAGACAACATCAGTAATACAAAGTACATTCCATTCCTTTTTCAATTTTTCCACTAGCTGTCCAACATCATCCCAGGTATATTTTTTATTTGGTCTTGAAAAGTCAGGATTTAATTCTAACTGATCCGATAGAGAGTAGCATGATCGAGACAGTCCAAGAGTCTGCAGCGGGGTAAAATGGAGCATGTTGTAACCTGAAAAGGAAAGAAAACACACAAAGACCACTATAAGAAAAAAACTAAGTAAAACATACATTTATACTTTCTTACATAATTCTTAAGCAGTGAGACAATCATAGTCCAGGAAAAGGAGTCCAAGTTCAACCCTAGCTGGACCACAATGACTTAAAAGAAGTCTACGTAAATCTTTCAGGCCATCAGCATCCTTCAATAAATGGTAGGGATAAGAAAACAGATGTGAAAATGTCACAATGCTTAGTTTGTATTACATGTCTGGTAGGGATAAGAAAATAGATGTGAAAATGTCACAATGCTTAGTTTGTATTACATGTCCAATTCATATTTGTTGAATTTACATATAGAAAATATGTCCTATGCAAATACATTAACATGTCTTTCCCACTTTTGAATATTTCACACTACTTGGGTCCTGTTTTGCAGTTATGTTAGTCAATTTTTCATTCCTCTCTTCACACTACTATACATTCAACTCAAAAGAAGGAATTCAATACTCTCAACTAGAGAAAATATAAAACAAGTTGCATTAGTTATGGTCTACATGGCCACAAGGAGCCCTGGCGATACTGTCTGATAAGCACTGGACTGCTAACTGTATGGCAAACGATCCAAACCTGCTGCTCCGTGGGAGAAAATTGAACTTATTTGCTCCTAATAAGATTTACAGCCCCAGAAACCCTATATAGTGCTGCTGTGAGTTGGAATCAACTTAGTGGCATTGTCTGTTCTTGTTGTTTGTTTATACATGATAACATACCTACTAAATGGAGGTGTTTGCTGAATTTAAATGACATAGAATAGATTTTCCAACACATTTTAGTAGTTGCCTAATTTTTATGTTTCAAAGTCAAGTCTTAGAAAAAATAACGATCTATTTTATCATGGAGTTCCTTAGTCGTACCACATATTCTGTCATTTTTGAAGGCTAAAAAGGTCAAGTATCAGCAATTTCCTTTGGTTCAATCTATACATATTGCTAAATTTTCTAGAGGAAAATTAGAGGATCAAAGTCTTTCAGATCAATATTACAGAGGATAATTACACTTATTTTTATAAAGGAAGAAAGCTTGTATTACCTGATTCTTTAGCAACCCTAAGTCTGCTTTCCCATTCATCAAAGGGTCCCAAACACTTGGCTAAAACTGTCTGTAGAGTCACACAGTCCAGAGGTAATATGTGGTTATCAGCACCGACACGCAGAACAGGATCCACAACTATATAACCTCCACCACTCTTCTCATTTCTAAGGAAAAACAGCGTTTTTCAGTTTGTGATGGGGGTAGAGTTTTGGGGGTGGATTTCTTATCCAACAGTCTCAGTCTGTAATGGAACAATTGATTGTCCCATTAAAAATATACATTTATTTCTAATCATATTAAATCATTTTTATTTTTTTCCCTAATTAAAAAAATCATTTTATCGGGGGCTCTTACAGCTCTTATAACAATCCAGACATCCATTGTGTCAAGCACATTTGTACATATGTTGCCATCAGCCTTTTCAGAACATTTTCTTTCTACTTGAGCCCTTGGTATTAGCTCCTCAGTTTTTCCTCCCTTGCCCACCCTCTAAATCCCTTTTAATAGGTTGTAACAAAACCTTTGCCCTTCCTAATCTCTACTTAATTACTTAACACAATATATGCAATATCCAATAATGTTCATTTGAAAAAATAAATGCCTTGAAGTCTAGCGGGAATAACAAACAGGGCACTTAAATAAATAGCATACAATTGGTTTGCAACCATAGACTGTTGTTACTTAAAAAATATTTACATTAATACTCTGACTTTGTAGTATGCTATATAATTATCTCCTAGGATATTTAATAAAGTATTTATTGAAACTGAAGAATCATATTCTATTTGTATGTCAAGTTAGTCCTGTAGATACTGCATGGTCATGGCTCATCCAGTAATTCTTTACACATTATGTAAAAAACTTCATGTTTTAGAATAGAGAAACTTTATGATTTTTTTAAGTATGTAGAAGATATGACTTACCCTTGGAGGAAGTAATACTGAAATGATCCAGACTGTTGAAGAATAAGTTTACAGTATTTATCAGAATCGTCTTCTTTTTCTGTTGGATTTTCCCATTCTAGGGAGCGGAATTTTTCTCGATTGAATGTTTCTCCAGGAAAAGGGTAATTTGTATATACAGTAACTGCTTTTCCTTGTAAAGTTGGGCCTAATCGGAATTGTAGTTCAAATCCTAAATGAAAAGCATGTTTTAGTAACTTACTATCATATAGGAATTTAAAAAAATCATTTTATTGGGAGCTCGTACAACTCTTATCATAATCCATACATACATCCATTGTGTCAAGCACATTTGTACATTTGTTGTCATCATCAGTCTCAAAACATTTGCTTTCTACTTGAGCCCTTGGTATCAGCTCATTTCCCCCCCTCCCTCGCTGCTCCCCTCTCCCTCATGAACCTTTGATAATTTATAAATTATTTTGTCATATCTTACACTGTCCGATGTCTCCCTTCACCCACTTTTGTTGTCCATCCCCCAGGAAGTAGGTTATATGTAGATCCTTGTAATCAGTTCCCCCTTTGTACCCCACCTTCCCTCCACCCTGCCGGTATCAACACTCTCACCACTGGTCCTGAAGGGATCATCTATCCTGGATTCCCTGTGTTTCCAGTTCCTATATGTACCAGTGTATATGCTCTGGTCTAGCCAGATTTGTAAGGTAGAATTGGGATCATGATGAGGTGGGGTGGGTGTCGGAAGCATTTAGGAACTAGAGGAAAGTTGTATATTTCATCATTGCTACACTGCACCCTGACTGGCTTGTCTCCTCCCCGTGACCCTTCTGTAAGGGGATGTCCAGTTGCCTAAAGATGGGCTTTGGGTCCCAAATCTGCACTCCTCCTCATTCAAAATGATAGGATTTTTTTGTTCTGGGTCTTTGATGCCTGATACTTGATCCTTTCGACACCTTGTGATCACACAGGCTGGTGTGCTTCTTCCATGTGGGCTTTGTTGCTTCTGAGCTAGATGGCCACTTGTTTACCTTCAAGCCTTTAAGACCTCAGATGCTATATCTTTTGATAGCCATGCACCATCAGCTTTCTTCACCACATTTGCTATCAAGTAGGAATTTTAACTTATTTTCAAAACTTTAATTTTTCAACTATTTAAAATAACACCAAATATCTAATATTGTTTTTAGAAGTATTTTGCATTCAGATTTAGTAGAATTTTCTATTTTGAAAAGTAGTGAACATCATAGACTGCTCTGACTGCTTCTTTCCCCTTGAAATCAGTTTCCCCACATACTCCCTAACTCAGAAGTGGGCAATGTCTGCCCTATGGGCCCTGTAAGGACCCCAAAATAATTAATACCAACGAACATCACAGGCTCCACCAAAGACCAGCAGTCCCAGCCATTACATTGTTGTTGTTAGGAGGTGGGTTAATTTCATACTTGATATGTAACAGGCTGATCAGTTAAAGTCGACAATTTTATATGGCCCACAATGATGTATAAATACTCAAATAGCCCTTGTCAGAAAAAAGGTTTCCCCACCCGTACCCTAACAGATTGCTTGGTGATGAGACCAAGGATCTTTTCAGTGTTTTTCAAATTATAACTCAGAAAGCGAGTTTCTTTGGGTTGTCAGAGGTATTATGACACACTTGTCCGAACATGCAGAGGAAGCTAGTCTGCAGTAAGATAAATCAACCTCTGGAGAGACACACGATTCATATTTTGTAACGAAAGTTCTAGAGGCATTTTAACGTTTGATTCCAGATGCTCCTGCTACTCAAATCCAGTAGTATGTTGATTTATATTTAACAATTGCCTGGGGTCCTCATTCATAGTGCTTACTGTTTCTTGCTATAAACAATCTTCCCATGGCCAATCTCAAGATACCAAAGTAACACCACTGAATACAGAACTGGGAAGAGAGGTGCACAATCAACTTTTATAAATATTACAGGCAGCTCCAGCATATTTGACCAACATCCCTACCTTTTATAGTTGTTATTCAAGCCTTTCTTGGAATTCTAAGAACCGATACAATCCCATTTTTGCCTAAGTAAGGTTATTTCTATTAACATATATATGAGATTTGTATATTGCGTCACCAGTATTTTTCCATGAAGAAAAAAAACATCATTATAGTTGTTTTTTTAAAAGAAGCACACTGTACATAGTTACATAGCCCATAACAACAAATCCAATCAACACTGTGCCATTAAATCCTCCATAAATGCAGTTCTCTTCCCCCGCCCCCGGTCCCCACCCCTTACCTCTCTCCTCACTATCCTATTACTCTCCTCTCCCTGTCCTTGGCCCTGGCCCCAGCTCCTATGGTCATCAAAGTCTTGTCTTTCGGCGTATAAACCACATTTCTTTGTTTTTCCTTATGACAATGATGTTATTCAATATTTATCTTTGTAGGATGGTAAGATAGACTTTGCTAAGCAATAATATTCTCTAGTTTTGTTCATGTCATGTGATGTTTAAGAGAGGTGTCATTGGATTTTATTGATGTATGATATTCCATTGTGTGACTATACCAGAGTTTGTGTATCCATTCCTCTATAATTGGAGTTTTTGGTTATTTACATGGTTTTTGTATTAGGAAAATAGCGACAATAAATTTGGGGTGCGTATGTCTGTTTGTGTTGTACTTTGTTTCTTTAGGGTATATACCCAGTAGAGAGATTGCTAGGTCATAAGGTAATTGTATCTGCATTTGTTTAAGGAAGTGCCATACTTCTTCCTAGTCTGTTCTTATTCTTCAAGCTCTGTGGAAACCTATTTACCATGGATGGCCCTGTTGGCATTTGCTTTACTGGTGGCAGAAAGAAACTGACCAATGAAGGGTGGTACAAATAGTATGTTACTGAGGGGAAAATGCTAAGGAGGTAAAAAAAGAACCTCAGAGCACTGTAAGAAAATCAGGAAACAGTAGGATGAGAAAAATTTAATAGCAATTTTAATAAGATGCTTAGAAAATGTTTTATTGAGACGCTAAAGATTTGTCAGAAGTATGCATATTTGACAGATGATCCCCCAGAGAAAGAACTGACTACACAAAAGAAGCAGCTGAAAAAAGACCTAGGGTAGCCGATGCAAGGTGACTCTAGAAATCACGAAAAGCTCCGTGCGGATGGAGTAGCTGGGGAACAACAGCAGGAAATGAGGTAGGCAAGGTCACTAGGAAGTCAGATCGTGCAGAGACCTCATAAGCACTCTGGCTCTTACTCCGACCAGTTTGTGGAGTCAGTGATTTGTTTTCTGGGAAAAGAATGGCATGACCTAATTTACGGATTAAAAGTATCACCGATGAAGTTTATTTTTGGCTAAGTATCTGGAACTCGTCTGTTCAGCTTACTTGAGTAACTGGAACTCGGCTGTTCAGCTCTCTGCTAAACAACGAGAAAACTAGATGGAATATATGAAACAACTCTTCTGCAACGTTAGACAACAGGTAAAGGACTATAATCACTGAGCGAAGAGTCATCTCTATTAAGTCTCTTTCAGGATGGGGATGTGCATTGTGGTACAGGAAGCAGAAACAGTGATCTCAGTTAACTGGACAGATTAAAACACGGGGAATCTAAAGAGACTCTAATTTGGAGGGCAGAGTGTGGCAAAAACAAACGAACAAAACCCACTGCTGTTAAATCTATTCCAACTCATGTGACCATAGAGAACAAAGTAAAACTGTCTAATAGGGTTTCCACGGCTATAATTTTTATAGAAGCAAACTGCCACATTGTTCCTCTACAGAGTGGTGAGTGGATTCGAATTGCCAACTTTTCTGAGCAGTAAGCTCTCTAAGCACTGTGCGGCCAGGGCCCTTTAAGGCAGAAGAGGAATTAAAATGGAGTCCTAGAAATTTACTAGGGTCATATTGAGAATGTCTGAATACTAATCTGTACTTGAGTAGAGTCCTACTCAATGAAGACTTAGATAAAGAAAAATGACCAGGATCTCGAAACTGAAAAATTCTCATGCTCTGACAGGGCTGAGAGACATGCAATTTTTCCCCTCCCTCCCCAACCCTCACCCTTGTGGACCCTTGATAATGCATAAATTATTTTTATTTTCATATCACACACCATCTGCTGTCTCCCTTCACCCACGTTTCTGTTCTTCATCCTCCTGGGGCGGGGAAGGGGTGGAGTGGGGTGTAAATTGATCGTTGTGGTCGGTTCCTCCTTTCTCCTCCCATCTCACCCCCTGCCCCCATGGTACTGTTACTCTCACTGTTGGTGCTGAGGAGTTTATTTGTCCTGGATTCTGTGTGTCGAGAGCGTTTATCTGTATGTGTGTACATGCTCTGGTCTAACTGGATTTGTAAGGTAGAATTGGGGTCATGAAATTAAGGGGGAGGAAGCATTAGAAAACTAGAGGAATGTTGGGTGTTCCATTTCAGTGCTATACTGCACTCTGGTAGGACCCTCGATGGTAGTAGAGTGGCTGTAGTCCACCGCTAGCCAAGAGGCGGTGGTCTGGGTCCACCAGTGCCCTGTGGGGAAAGCTATGCAGCCCACTTCTGGGAAGCCGTGGGGGCTCGGAAACCCTGCAGCGCTCTTCCACTCTGTCCTGCGGGTGTGTGGGCCAGCAAGGACTCCGTGGCAACAGGTCTGGTTTTCGGCTTATTCCCGATGCCGCCTCTTGGTCTTCAAAGCTAGAAACGGAGCTCGCCACAAAGTCCACCAGTCCTTGCTATAAATCCCAGAGAAGCCACTTATAACTTATTGTTAGAAACCAATAAAAGATATAATAATAAAAATGCACACTTAATCCAAAAGTAGAAAAACCCCAACAAAAAAATAAACAGATGTAACAAATAAAAAACTAGGTGACAAAGTAAGCCTAACCATGTCAATAATCACAAATGGCTTAAAAACCCCAATTCAAAGGCAAAAGCTATCCCATTGGATAAAAAAGTAAGATCCAACAATATAAAGCCCCTAAGACACTCACTTTCTTTTTCTTTTAATTAAAAAAATGCTTAAAACATAAGAGACAAAAAAGGAACCTACCTCATAATTAAAGGAATAATTGAAAAAGACAGAATCATATTAAACATATATAACCCCAATGAAAGATCTATTAAATACATTGATCACACTCTTACAGAGGCAAAAAGAGAAACAGACAGTTCAGTAGTAACAGCTGTTATTGTCAGACAACAAAGGAAACAGTGCCCATTCCTGCACTATTGTTCCTGTGCTTGAGCCCATGGTTGTGGTCAATGATGACACCCACTTTAAATATAAAAAATGCACAGGTTAAAAATCAAACAATGGGAAAAGAGGCCGTTCAGATGTAAGTCAAAATGGAGTAACTATGGATATCAGATTTCAGAACAAAAGCGTTACTGAAAACAAAAAAGGTAAGTTCATAATGGTATGATAATTAGCATAATATCCCTAAAAGTTTGTGTCCTTAATAGCAAGCTTTAAACAGAGCCAAACAACAAACAGACACACTCCAAGGATAAATAAATCCACAATTATAGTCAGAGATCTCAACAATCTCTCTCAATAGTTGATAGAACACAGTGAAAGAAAGTATAAAGCTCTCTATTAACCAGCTTGACCTAAATTGTGGGAAACTGAGGAACAGGAAGAGAGTATATGTGGATGAATTCTTTATTCTCATATTTTAAGAAGCCTGGAAGGCTAGGATTCTGGGTAGAGGGAGGCTTTCGTATTTGTGAATTAGAGATGAATCCTAATCACATTCTCATAATTAATATTGTTTTCTACTATATCCTCCCATTATAGTGCTATCTTAAAGTTACCTCTTACAACCACATGCCTGATTGCTATCTACCCTGCAGCTTTAGGAGCCAACATGCTGCAATTGTTCTCCCTGGGGACAGTCACTCCCCCTTACCTACTGCCAGAACTGGTGTTAGGTTACTCCTCCAATGAACTTATGGACCTTTACAGGTTGAGCACAACACACTTTGTTATGTATGTGGTTACCTGTAATTAGGAGGGCTTGCATGCCCTGAGAGTATATAAGCTAGTGTGGGAAATATAATCTCTCTGTGCTGACCAGGCTCTTGAAATCATGGCAAAGGTGAGACCTTGCATGCTTTGTCTTGTCTGATGTCTCTTTACTCTTCAATTACACATTCGCCCCCCTTGAAGCCATTCAGTTGTAGGGTTGTCAGCCCATACTAAAATGATGTTTATTGGATATTCCAGCACAAACACAGACTACACATTCCTTTTTAGCACACAAGGTCCCTGGTTGGTGTAAATGGTTTACGCTTGACTAACAAGCTATAAGAGCTGGTGGTCTGAACCTACTCGGTGGTGTTATGAAAGAACTGACAAAATACCCATTTATAAACTATCAAGGGCTCATGCGGGAGGGGGGACCGGGGAGGGAGGGGAAAAATGAGGACCTAATGTCGGGGGTTTAAATGGAGAGAAAATATTTTGAGAAACGATGTACAAATGCGCTTTACACAATTGATGTGTGTATGGATTGGGATAACAGTTGTATGAGCCCCTAATAAAATGTTAAAAAAGAAAAAAAAATTACAAATAGAAATAAAAGAAAAAGAAAAGCAAATCTTATGAAATTTTCTCTGTAACACAGGTTACCACCATAAATCAGAATCAATTTGATGGCGACAGGTTTGTCTTGTTCTTTTACGTATACATGGACTATTTGCCCAAACAGACAAACCATATTCTGGGTCATGAAGTGCCAGTAAATTTAAAAGGAGTTAAATCATACAAAGGAATAATTTCTAAATTAGATATCTGTAACAGAGATATTTGAAAATGCCTACATATTTGAAACCTAAGTAATACATGCTTCTAAGTAATCCATGGATCTAAAAGGGTAAAAAAATTATTTATTTAAAAAATCATTTTATTGGGGGCTCTTACAGTTCTTATAACAACCCATACATCAACTGTATCAAGCATATTTGTACATATGTTGCCATCATTATTTTCTAAACATTTACTTTCTATTTGAGCCCTTAATATCAGTTTCTCTTTTTACCCTCCCCTCCTGCCCCCTCATGACCCCTTGATAAATTAGAAATTTTTATTATTTTCATATCTTATACCAACTGCTGTCTCCCTTTCCCCATGGTTTCTTACCCACTCCTTTCCACACCTTCCCCCTACCCTCCTGGTATCACTACTCCCATTTCTGTTCTTGAGGGGCTTATCTGACCTGGATTCCATGTGTTGTGAGCTCTTATCTGTATCTGTGTACATGCTCCAGGATAACCAGCAGTGAAAGGCTGGATTGGGGTCATGCTAGTGGGGGATGAGGAAGCCTCAAGGAACCAGAGGAATATTGTGTTTCATCGGTGCTATACTTCAAGCTGGTTGATTCATCCTTTCCTTGTGACCCTTCTGTGAGTGAATGACGCATTGTCTACAGATGGGTTTTGGGTCTCTGCTCCGATCCCCCTCGTTCTCCACAATGTACTTTCCTGCGTGTTTGTTTTGGGTCTTCTGATGCCTATTACCTGATGCCATTGACACCTCATGATCGCACAGGCTGGTGTGCTTCTTCCATGTGGGCTTGTTGTTTCTCTGCACTTGTTTATCTTCAAGCATTTAAGACCCCAGATGCTATATCTTTCATTGCTGGGTACCATCAGCTTTCTTCACCACATTTGCTATTGTACCCATTTTGTCTTCAGCAATCGTGCTACGAAGGTGAGCATCACAGAATGCCAGGTTGTTAGAACATTAAGGGAAGGCTTGAGCAGAGGCCCAAAGTCTGTCCACTTCCTCAATGTACTGCCATATATACCTATGCCAATATCTCTATTTTTATGAATTAATATATTTATATAAGTGCACACCTATGTTTGTACCTCTATCAATAGCTTTGCTTCCTAGATCTTTCCTCTGTTTCCTAAAAGGATTTTTAAGAAAAAAAGGGAAAGTATTTAAAAATGAAAACACAAGATATTAAAATCTGGGGAATGTACCTAATGTACTATATAGAGAAACATTTATTGTATCAAACCCCTAAATCAATGACCCTAGTTTTTATCTTATATAGGAAATATAGGAGCAAGTTATAAAAAAAAGTAAGTGGAAGATAGAAAATAATAAAAATCAGAACAAAAAATAATGAAGTAGAAAACAAAAATGAAGAAATTATAAACTTTCAGCCAAAGTAATTAGTAAAAAAAGACAGAAGACACAAGTGACCAATATCGGGATAAAGAGCAGAGCCATCACAACAGAACATATAGATACTTAAAGGACAATGTGGACTATCATCAACAAATGTATGCCAATAAATCTGACATACAAATCAAGAAATTGAATTAAATGGATAATTTCCTATCATGATACAAACTATGAAAGCTCACACAAAAAGAAATCAATAATCTAATAAGCCTTACATGTGTTTTGAAAATTAAGTGGTTATTTAAATCTTTCTACAAAGAAAACTTTGAGTCCAGTAGCTGCATTGGTAGAGTCTATAGAAACATGAAGAAAAGGCAGTATTTCCCAACTCAACCTAGGAAATCACCAATACTCTAATATAAAATCTAGGCAAAGACTTTATAAGAAAACTATAAACCTTAGGGATAGGAGAACAACAAGTGATCTAAAATTGATGGTGAGGAGGGTGTAGGATGCCTGGTGGGGCTTGATCAAGGGCAATGTAGTCCAGAGGAATTACTAAAACTCGAAAATGATAGTGGGACAAGAGGAAAGTAATAGGAAATAGAGGAAAGAACTAGGGGGTCTTTTATAGAGGTCTAAAATACAGTCATGTACATATGTAAACATATTTATGTATAATGATATGGAAATAATCTATGTACATATATGTTAAGTATTAAGGCAGTAAATGGGCATTGGACCTCTACTCAAGTACTCCCTCAATGCAAGAACACTTTGTTCTAATATCTCGGCATTCTGTGATGCTCACCTTCCCTGACACGGTCACCGAAGGCAAAATGGGTGCATAAGCAAATGTGGTGAAGAAAGCTGATGGTGCCCAGCTATCAGAAGAGATAGTGTCTGGGATCTCAAAGGCTTGAAGATAAAAAAGCAGCCATCTAGCTGAGAAGCAACAAAGTGCACTAGGAAGAAGCACACCCACCCGTGTGATCATGAAGTGTTGATGGGATCATGTATCAGGCATCAAAGACCCAGAATAAAAAGCCATACCTATATGAATGAGGGGGAGGGCAGAGTGGAGACCCAAAGCCAATCTGTAGACAATTGGACATCCCCTTAGAGAAGGGTCACAAAGAGCAGTTGAGCCTGTCAGGGTGCAAAATAGCACCAACAAAACATACAGCTTTCCTCTAGTTCTTCAATGCTCCCCCCCACCACTATCATGACCCCAGTTCTACCTTACAAATCCGGCTAGACCACAGCATGTCCATGGTACAGATAAGAGCTGTCAAGACAGGGAATCCTGAACAGATAAACTCCTCAGGACCAATGTGATACCAAGAGGATAGGGAGAAGGTAGGGAGAGAAAAGGGGAACCAACCACAATGATCGACATATATAACACCCCCCCCCCCCCCCCAGAGGGATAAGCAACACAAAAGTGGGTAAAGGAAGAGAGCGGACAAGGTAAGATATGGGTTTAATAATAATTTATAATTTATCAAGGGTTCATGAGAGAGGGGTGGGGAGGGCAGAAAAATGAGGAGCTGATGCCAAGGGCTCAAGTAGAAAGAAAATATTTTTAAAATGATGATGGCAACATACGTACA
Source organism: Echinops telfairi (assembly GCF_000313985.2). Taxonomy (NCBI): domain Eukaryota; kingdom Metazoa; phylum Chordata; class Mammalia; order Afrosoricida; family Tenrecidae; genus Echinops; species Echinops telfairi. The sequence continues at coordinate 17,423,835 of NW_022104341.1, forward strand.
AAAGTGCTTGATACAATGGATGGATGGATGGATTGTGATACGAGCTGTAAGAGCCCTCAATAAAATGATAAAAAAACAACTATAGAGCAATATCCCTCATTATCTTAGATGTAAATATACTGTACTTTAGTACATAAAATCCAACAATATATAAAAAAAATTCATCACGACAAAGTGAGGTTGATTGGAGGAATTTTAACATAAAAAAAATCAAGTTCAGTATTCAGAAATCAATCAAAGCATGTCTCCATAGTAACAGACTAGAAAAACAAATGATCATCTAATTAGATGCAGGAAAAGCATTTAACAAAGCTAAATATCTATTCCTTATAAAATATTCCAGGAACAACAAATAAAATTCAATTTGGAAAAAAAAATCTCTAAAAAACCTACAACTAATACCAAAATGTAATGATAAAGGATTGAGTGCTTTCTCTGAAAACAGAAACAGGACAAAAAGGCATGCTTTTACTACTTCTATTCAACATTAAACTTTAATTACTAAATACTGAAATAGGCTGGTAGGAGAACAATGAAAAGTCATTTACATTGGAAAGATGTAAAATTATCTGTAATTGCAAGAAACACAAATTTCCATGTAAAAAAAAAATGGGATCTCAAAAGACAAAACAAAAACTACTGGGAACTAATAAGTGATTTGAGCAGCTTACAGTATATAAGATAAACATTTAAAAATAAATTATCCTATATGCCAGGAATAAAGATCAGAATCTACATAAAGACTATTTACAATAGCATAAACATGAAATGTGTGAGATACATCTGATAGAAGATGTACAAGAGCAGGACATCAAGCTATAAATACTGTAGAGAGGAAATTAAGACCCAAATAAATGGGAAGATGAACTGTTCACGGAGCAGAAGACTAAAAATTATTAAGATGTGAATTATCATTTGATCTATGGATTTAGGACAATCTATCAAAATTGCAGGCTTTTTGCAGCCTATAACCCACTGTGCCACCAAAACTCTTTTCAGAAAGGGTATTTTTGTTTTGTTTTGATAGAAATCAGAGTCCATTCTAAAATTCTAAAAGGTGTGGGACAGGCCTATATTCTCTCACCATATTTATTCAATCTGTATGTACAGCAAATCATCAGAGAAGATGGTTATATGAAGAAGAGTGTGGCATCAAGATGGGAGGAAGGCTTATTAATATGCTGATGACACAACTTGGCTTGCTGAAAACTAGGAGGTCTTGAAACACTTGCTGATAAAAATCAAGGATTAAAATCTTCAGAATGGATTACTGAATGTAAAGTACTCAATGTAAAGAAAACCAAAATCTTCACAACTAGGTAACATCGTGATAAATGGAGAAAACACTGAAGTTGTCAAGGATTTTGTCTTACTTGGATCACAATGCTCGTGGAAGCAGCAGTCAAGAGATCAAATGATGTATTGCATTGGGTAAATCTGCTGCACAAGACATTTTAAGTGTTGAAAAGCAAGGAGTTTACTTTGACGACTAAGGTGTGCTTAACCCTAGCCATGATCTTTTCAATTGCTTCATATGCATGTGAGAGTTGGACATTGAATAAGTAAGACCAAGAAGAAACAACGTGTTTAAATCATGGTGCTGGCAAAGAACACTGAAAGTAACACAGACTGCCAAAAGAACAAACAGATCTGTCTTGGAAAAAGTACAACCAGAATGCTTGTTAGAGGCAAGGGTTGAGAGACTTCGTCTCATGGACTTTGGACATATTGTTAGGGAGACTAGTCCCTGGAGAAGGACCTCATGCTTGTTATAACCGATTTAAAAATAAAAGAAACCAAACTTGACCAATTAGCATGGGTGAAGGAGAAAGTTGTTGCTTAGGGGGCATTGAGTTTATGTTAATGGTGGTGGAATAATTTGGAAAAGGATTCCAATAATGGTTGTACAACACAGAGAGTAAAATCAATGGCAGTAAATTATATATGTAGAAGTGTGGAATTGGAGAATGTTTTGTTGTGTATATTTTGGCTACAATCGAGAAAAAATAATTACATGACTAACAGTGAGTACAGAGAAGAGGAAAATGTTCTAGAATTAAATGTGGTGACATGATTTAATTGATATGACTGAATTATTGGATTGTATGGCACGAGTATCAAGTGTTGATAAAAAAAAAGTAGATGTTTTGAGAATGATGTACAAATGCGCTTTACACAATTGATGTGTGTATGGATTGCGATGACAGTTGTATGAGCCCCTAATAAAATGTTTTAAAAAAACAAAAACAAACAACAACAAAAAAGTAGATAAGTAGCCAAAAAGGAGGGAGATCCTTGGCAAGATGGCTCGAGACTGTGGCTGCAACAATGGGTTCAAACATCAGAACAAGTGCAAGGATGTGCAGGACAGTGCAGTGTTTCATTCTGTTGCACATCGGGTCACTGTGGGTTGGCTCTCACTGGAAGACACTTAACAACAGCAGCAGCAACAACAACTGTGGGG
>NW_022104341.1:17427349-17429215 GCF_000313985.2 Echinops telfairi
AAAAATGAACTAGCCTAGAATTCTGATCCCAGTGAAATTATCAGGGAAACAAGAATAATTTCTCAGCTATACAAAGAAGAAATTAATTTGATGCCAGATCTACTTTGTAGGAAGTACTAAGAAGTTCTTCCAAGAGAAGCAACATGATAACCAGAATGTCAGGTCCACATAAAGAAAAAAGCATCCAAGAAGGAATAAATGTCTTACAGGTGGCTTTTGGGTCTCCACTACATCCACACCCATTCACGTTGATTTGGTTGCTTGTTTTTGAACTTCTGAGACCTCTTCCCCTCAACACCTCATGATCGCACAGGCTGGTGTGCTTCTTCCATGTAGGCTTTGTTGCTTTCCTGCTATATGGCTGCTTGCTTAACTTCAATTCTTTAGGACCCCAGACATTATATCTTTTAATAGCCAGGTACCATCAGCTTTCTTCACCGCATTTGCTTATGCACCTATTTTGTCTTCAGTGTTTGTGTCAGGAGTATGAGTATCATACACTGCCACATTATTAGAACAAACCATTCTTGTACTGTGGTAAGATTTAAGTAGAGGCCCATAGTCTATCTGGACAGTGCCTTTCAAAAGGGCAACATGGAAGGGATGATATATCCAGGGTGCAGTATGGCACTGATGAATCACATAACTATCTTCCAGTTTCTAATACTTCCTCCCCTTACTATTATGACTTTGATTTGTTTTACCTCACTAAGTATGCTAGATTTGTGTATGCTCATTTATAGATCTAATATCATTCGGTACATGGAAGTCAAGATAGATTACCCTTCAGAAACAGTAATAGGAGTCAGGGTTCCCTGAGGGTATGGAAAGCGGGGAGTGCGTGAATAAGAGTTCCTAGGGGGCCTGTTGGAGGAGGAAGGGGACAATGGGGAGCTGATATCAAGGAGCTCAAGAAAAAAGAAAATGTTTTGAACTGATTATAGTAGCAATTGTACAATACTGCTTGATATGATTGAAGTATGGAATGTTATGGTATTTGCAAGAGCTCCCAACAAAATTAGTTTGTAAAAAATGAAGGGATAACTGAAGATACAATAATTTTTCTTTTTCTTATTCTTAACTGATCTAACAGATGAACAGTTAAAAAAATACTAACACTATATTAGATGATTATAGTTTATGAGTATATGTGAAATATATGATAGTTACTGCTATCACACCAAAACCTACTACCAGTGATTTGAGTTTGATTAATGGTGTCCCTATACGTCAGAGTAGAACTGTTCTTTGGATTTCTGAAACTAAATTTTTATGGGAGCAGACAGCCTCATCTTTCTCTTACAGTACAGCTGGTGGTTTGAACCATTGATCTTGTGGTTAATAGCTCATTGTCTGACCCACACCAGAAGAATTGAGGTTTCCAATAAGGTAGCTATAAGGTACCTGTCCTATTAGCTTTTAAAAAACATTTTACTTACAAATTATTCACATGTCATATTAATCAGTGGTTGAAATACATCAAAAAGAGTTGTGCAATCATTACCATAATCAATTTTGGAACATTTTCTTCATTCTTGCATCTATTGTTCTTAGCATCTCCTGTCTCCCCAATCTCCCCTGTTGTAACCCCAAGAAGCTATTGATCCGGTAGCTGTCTCTTTAGGTTTACCTCGGTTCTACTAATTTTAAATGTAAACACAGATGCATTAAATGTAAAGGAGTGTGAGATAGTTAAGGTTTATTGTGTTAACCTGGCCGATACACAAATGTGGGATTAATTGAAGGGCAGAGAGATAAATGGCTAGTTGAGCCTCGCCTATCCAGTTCTCTGGTCTCTTGCTCTCTGATGGTCGGACCAGGGTGCAGCTGCCTTAGCTGGCAAGGCTCACTTCCTGTGAGACATCC
>NW_022104341.1:17430205-17443310 GCF_000313985.2 Echinops telfairi
CTGCAGAGAAAGCTTTGAAAAGATATGCCCCACCCAGTGCTTTGGAGTACTCAGGAACCAGTGGTCTTTATCAGAAGCTGAAAAAAATCTGGAACCATGCAGAAAGCTCCTCTCTAGGACTGAATGTTAAAGGGAGCCTGTGGGCTGGCTGAATTGCTTGCTAGGTGGCCATCTGAATTTACTTGTTGAGTAGAAGAGGGAGAAATAGCAAGAAACAGATTGAGTTTGGCCACTGACACTTGTGGACTTGGTTTACAGGAAAAAGAGAAGACGAGAGCGGGTTGACTGGTCTAAAGTTCATGACCTAGCACAAGGGGCCTAGGCTTGTTGAGTATTGGAGAGAGCCCATGGTCTAAAGGCAAGGGGACCAATGGGTACCCTGGGGAGGCTGAGTGAGGCAGCCCACATTGAGTTGACCAGACCAGACCAGGTGAAGAGATTTTTGAGCCTGTGAACTGGTGCATATTGTTGCTGACTTTATGGATGGCCTGTCCTGATTTGACTTTACTTATGCAGAATTCACAAGGTTCCAAATGGAATGAAGATTCTTCACATCGAAAAATATGATTGTCTCTTCAGAGCACCGGATTGATGTAAGTGGGCAGTAAAGAAATTGGATACCCAAAATTGGGGCGATAAAGGCATGAAGTGCTTAGCTTACAAACTTTCATAGGTGGGGGAACATATTCATAGGATTAAGGTGTAAGTCAGGGGTCCTCAAACTATGGATCGCGGGCCATGTGCGACCCACCGAGGACATTTATCCGGCCCGCCGGGGTGTTTTTGCCCTGTTTTGTTTTTTTACTTCAAAATAAGATATGTGCAGTGTGCATAGGAATTTGTTCATGGTTTTTTTAAAAACTGCAGTCCGGCACTCCAATGGTCTGAGGGACAGTGAACTGGCCCCCTCTTTAAAAAGTTTGAGGACCCCTGGTGTAAGTGTTACTTAACTGAAATCGCTAGGCTAAAGAATTGTGTGCAGGTGCCAAGCTGGCAAGGAATGGATTGAGATAATTAAGGTTTATTGTGTCAACCTGGCCGATAAACACATGTGGGATTAATTGAAGAGCAGAGAGATAAATGGCTAGTTGAGCCTCGCCTATCCAGTTCTCTGGTCTCTTGCTCTCTGATGGTCAGACCAGGGTGCAGCTGCCTTAGCTGGCAAGGCTCACTTCCTGTGAGACACCCCTGAGGAGAAGTCACATGGACTTACCCTGACGTAGGCCTGGGTGCTGGAGAAGCCACGTGGAGACCCCTGCCAGCGCTGAGATGCTTACACAGCCACTGGATTCAAAGATTTCCTACCCACTGGCCTGTGATCCTCCTGCATTCGGTGTCATTGTGTGTGTTTTGTGAGTTTGAGGAGGACTTTGCAGATCAGTGTCGGATATATGGGCGAAGTCAGATTTATGGGCTTGGACTGGACGGGGTTGGGATGCTTTCTGAATGTACAATTACCTTTTATATAAAACTCTTATTACATATGAGTTTCTGTGCATTTGTTTCCCGAGTTTACCCAGACTAACAGAGTGTTTCCACCTTCTGTGAAAAGGGCTGCAGTGAACATTACTGTACAAATCTCTCTAGTCTGTTGTGTATATACCTAGAAGTGGAACTTCTGTTCCAGTTTCCCCATCCCCACCAGCATTTGTTACATTGCTTTTAATCTTTTAACAGTTTTATTGGCATATAACTCACAAACTATATAATGTTTGATTGACCTATATAAAATAGTTCAATCATATTAAGAGTTGTACAATCATTATCACGATCGGTTTTAGAACATTTTCTTCATTCTTGTACTCATTAATAGCTCCCCATTTCCTCCACAACTTCCCTGTCATATTAAGGAATAATTAATCCAATGATTGTCTTTGTAGATTTACCTATCCTGGATTTTATAAACAAAAACACATTTTAAAAACAAAACAAAAATTGATATATGGAATTTAATAAGAGCTGTAAGAGCCCCCAATAAAATGATTAAAAACAAAACCCCCAAACTAGCAACAATAACAAAAAGTGATGAAAACCACAATAAAAAAGAAATCGGAAAATATCAAAACTAAAAAAAATTTAAAATGGGTCAAAACAGAAAGCAAATGTTAAGGTGCTAAGTTTTAATGTACCGTATATACTCATGTATAAGCCGAGTTTTTCAGCACATTTGTAATGCAGTTTTTGTGGTAAAATTAGGCCTCAGCTGATATTTGGGTCGGTTTATACTCGAGTATATATGGTAACTGCATCTGCAATAAACCGGTTTCCAATGTATTCTGTATGATATCAAGGCTACTCCCATCCCTGGTCCATGGTGAGAAGGGATTCACCAGAGGCTTATTCCACATGTGTTTCCCTTTCTGTTTTTAAAAATTTTTTATTAAAGGATTCTTTTATTGGGGGCTCTTACAGCTCTTATAACAATCCATATACATCAATTGCATCAAGCATATTTGTACATATATTGCCATCATTATTTTCTAAATATTTACTTTCTATCTGAGGCCTTGGTATCAACTCATCTTTTTTCCGTCCCTCCCACCTTCCCACCCTCATGACCCTTTGATAAATTATTATTTTCGAATCTTACGCCGATCATTGTCTCCCTTCCCCCACAGTTTCTGTTGTTCATCCCCCTTTGTGCGGTGTGTGTGTGTGATTATGTGTCGATCACTGCGATTCCCTTTCACTTAAAAAACAAACAACTTTTATATGGGTCAAAAGGGAGATCAAATGATAAGGCATTGCATGTTAACCTAATCAACTTTACAATGCTGTCTGATAGCAAGGCTATTCACATCCATCAACTATGGTCAGAGGGGATTCACTAGGGGCTTAATCCATGTGTGGATGGCAAATGAATTTTGGGCTTCCACTGTGATCCGTAACCTTCTGCAAACCAGGTGTTCACAATTTAAGTGCTGAGACCACTCCCTCTTTCAGATTTGGATTTTATTATTTACATGGTGTGCTTCCTCGATGTAGAACTACTTGACTCACTTAAATGGCTGGACTCCAGATGCTATTCTTTCTGATAGCTGGGCACCATCTAGTCTCCTCATTACACTTTGCTATACCATACATATCTTCAATATCCCTTCGTGAAGGTGAGCACTAAGGTGAGCCATCTAATTATTCTTAGATTGGGGCTAGTATAAAGTGTGAGCCCCCAATCCATTCAGATATCTACAGTTTATATATGTCTCTGGTTCATCTTAGAGACCGCTTTGTCATTTTATGTTGAGAATGTTATTAATTATCCCCTTGGGAGATAAAGTAATTTTATTAATAGTGTCATTAATTTTGCCAGTGCTACAGAATTTAATACATGATTAAGAAAAGGAAATTATACAGTGTAGGCCAGCAATGTACAGTTTAAACTCTTAAGTGACCGGACATACTTTACACAAACAATGGGGGCTAGAGATAGAGCAAAACTTTCAATAACATTCATTCACAATGGCAGAGCCACACCTTCCAGATTAATACATGTCATAATAAGCAAGGAGGTCATTAAAATAGTAAGTTTACGGTAGTTCTGGGCTACCATTCATTGCACACTTAAGGAAAGAGCCAAACCAAGTCCAATGTCCATTAGTGCCTACATCCTGTGATACCAGTCATCTGCCTCTTCTCACACCCGAGAGTTTCAACCTTATGAGCAAGTGCTACAGGTAAGTCTGAAGTAAACTCACTTCAAGTTGATTCTGACTCATAGCAACCTTAAAGACAAGGTAGAACTCCCCCTCTTGGTTTCCAAGACCATAATATTTATGGGAGTAGAAAGTCTCATCTTTCTCCCTCAGAGTGGCTCATAGTTTTGAACTGTTGATTTTGGGGTTATCAGCCCAAATTGTAACCATACTATGCCAGTAGACTCCTTGAGTCATCCATTTGGAAGTGAATGTAATCTTTCAGGTAAATGTCTACTCAAATCCTTGGTCCATCGTATGATTGCATTAGTTGTCTTTTAAGTTGAAGTTTTGTATTTTTTGGTTAAAAGATTCTTGTCAAATATATGGTTTCTGAAGATAGTCTGCCACTCAATAGCCTTTTTTGGTAGTCTTTTAATTTGATGAACAAAAGTTCTTAATTTTTACGTGGTCTTGTTTATTTATTTTATCCTTTGCTGTTTGTGCTTTTAAAAATTATATTAAGTCATTCATTAGGCCACTAGGTGAAAAAACTCCAAATGTCTAACATATGAATGATAAACAAAATAAGGCACATAAATATAATACTACAGCCAGTAGGAGAAAGTCTTTATACATGCTACAGTATACATGGAGCTTGAAGACATGCTGAGCAATACAAGCCAATCACAAATGGACAAATATTGTGTAACTTCATGTATATAAAAAGACAAAAAAAGGCAACTGTACAGAGCACAAAGTTTATCAGTTACCAGAAGCAAAATGGAGGGGGTAAAGGAGGATTAACGATGGGAAAAATCAGACTGGTTAAGGGTAGAGTCAGACAGCTGATTTTCAATAAGCTGCTACCAATAAGTTGAACACCAGGAAAAAGCTGAATTTAAAAATAAATAAATAAAAAGAAAAAGCTGAATTTGGCAAAAGTTGTGTGGAAGATAATAGTTACAGTGATAGAAAAAAGAAAAAAGAAAAAAGTGAGTAGCTGCTAAGGCTGTGTATGCATAACCAAATACCTCATGGGATTTGGTTCCTAGGTTTGGAGGTTTAGGGTCATGGCTTCAGTTAAGTGGTATATAATGTGCTTTACGCTTCTGTTCCACCTCCTACTTTAGTAGATAGTGTCTGGGGTCATAAAAGCTTGCAAGTGGCCAGTTGTGGGGAACAGAAAGATTTCTCTTAAGCTGTCTCCCCAATAATATGTACCAGACTTAGCTGCTTGAGTATGACTGTACACTAGACGGTCAGCGAAAGTAGGTCAGAGGTTATTTTCCTTAACATCAGCCATCTAGAACAACCAGACTGTATAGTCTGACACACCCTAAGTAGGGCCCAGTCCTTTCTGTTATTGTTCCCTTGAAGCAGTGCCCAAAGGCAAGCCCGGGACCACTCTAAGATGACTAAGCTTAGGCTACCATCTTGCCATACATGCCCCCCTATTCCCTCCTCTTACTATTGTGCATTCACCCCTAGGTCATCCCCCTCCTATTGCTTGTATTGCCTATGTTACAACCCCTCTCTATGACATAGGTTGTTATCTGCTATCAGGGGGCTTGCATGCCTCCCAGGATAGTGATTGTCTATTTTATTGTATGAGACACCAGAATAATCAAACCTGTTCAAGGATGAATTGTACTGCCCCTCTTTGTGACGCATAATGCTGTGATGTATCCCCCTAAAGTAATATGATGTGTGGTTAGCAATAAATAAGGAGGCTCCCAGGTTCTCAGGAGGTTGGCTGAGGAGGACGAGGCAGCTGCTTCTACTCTGGCGGCTAAGTTCCCTCCACGAGGACCATCAAGTGGGGCTGAGGTGAGCAATGCTACCATGAATCGCATCTGACTCCATTACTTGACTCCATCTTTTAACTCTCATACTCTCTATGACTTTACTATAATCTTTACTTGTTATTGCTGTACAATTGCACCTACCAAACCTGTGATGTTTTGTGGGGTTCCCTCTTCCCTTTAACCCCACAGCCAGTCAAGGAACAACAATTGGTTTCTATTCCCTGGAGTAGAAGCACAAGAGGAACTCCGGAATAAAAGGAGGATATAAATGTGTGATTAACACATTCATAAACAATTGCCTCCTTTGTCACAAGAGACCAGAACTGGATGGTGCTCAGGTACTATTAGAAAATATTGTGATCAAAGAGTCCATAGAAGAATTCTGACCAAAAGGGGGTGTGGTGGCAGAAGAATAAAGAACATAATTTCAAATTCTAAAAGACTCTAGACCAGTGGTTCTCAACATTCCTAATGCTATGATCCTTTAATACAGTTCCTCACGTTGTGGTGACCCCAACCATAAAATTATTTTCATTGCTACTTCATCACTGAAACTTGGCTACTGTCATGAATCGGGCGACTCCTGTGAGAGGGTTGTTTGACCCCCAAAGGGGTCACGACCCACAGGTTGAGAACCCCTGTTCTAGACATTATGGAGGATGGACAGATCCCTATCACTATTGCCCTTCGATCATCTTTAAACTTCAACCAAATTATCTCCTGAAGCCATCTTAAGACCAAATAATAGTTCAGTGTTAACTAGTAGAAAAGGTTTGGCATGAGCATCATGTTCTTTGAAGAACTATCTATATGGGATCAAATTGACAACAGCAACTCAAAAGATGAGACATGGACTTTAAGGGTAGTGATTGTTTCGTAATTAGAGAGGTACAAGGCAGAAAAGGAGGATGAGAACGGTTGCAAAATTGAATAATGTACCCAGTGCCACTAATTTACATGTAGCATCTGTCGAGTTTATATGTGTTTAGCTGTGTATATTCTCAACTACAATAAAATAAATAGGGCAATGAATGTACAAATGTGCTTTACACGATTGATGTATGTATAGATTGTGATAAGTCACATGAGCCCCTGATAAAATGATTTTAAAAAAATGATAAAGTGTTAAATTAAAAAATAAAATAAATAAAATTTAGGGGGAACAAAGTAAAGTGATGGTGAACGTTAAACCATGCTAAGATTAATCAAAATAAAGTTGGAGTAGCTACATTCATTTCAGAGCAAGGAAACTTAACAGGGATAACGAAAAGCATAACATAAGAAGGGGTCAATACTAAAAGATGGCATAATAGCTTAGCAGTAAGGAAAAGGTTATTAAAATAAAGTAAATCTTACTTCTCATAACATAGTGAACGTAATGATTTATTTTTCAAGTAGCTACATGAATAATTTTTTCTATAAGACAATTTGGTATTACTCTGTTTTTAAATCTAGGTAACTAACGGTATTTCTGAAAAAAATAATCAGTGATATATATACATCACTTTATCATAGAAAAATAAATTGACATGAACCTAAATATCAAATGATTAGGAATGATATTTAAAAATGTACTACCTATCTAATTGTAAGGACATTATCATAAAGCCATTATAAATCATGTTATCAAAGATATTTTTTGATATTTATTATGTTACCTTTTGAAATCCTTTCTGGAATAACAATATCACTGAAAAAGGAGTAGCAAGCAGCAAGGTAAAATATACACACCGTAAACCTACTAGTAGGAAAAAAGATCCATCTCTTATTTCATATAAAAACAGAAAGCCTATAAAAAAGATTATCATATATAGCTGTAATTTCATAATTGGGGACACATGACTTTATATTGTAGCTCAAAATAAGGGATGCCCTGAAAAATAACTAAAAATTTAAACACAGGTAAAATATTTGGCTACTATGAAAATCATAAATATCAACATCACATTACAAAAATTGTTAAATTTATCAAGAGAAATGCTGTCATTTGGAATAGGCATAAGCAGTAGAGAGTAACTGCCTGATCATATTTAAATAACCTTTCCTCAGTTAAGCTGTACAAATATTGTTTTTGTAATTACACAAGAAATTGTAGCACAAAGGTTAAAACTCATCTCTACTTTCTAAAACAGTATCTGGATAATATTAAACAGTATCCCTTCAACAGAAAAAAAAACAAGCATTCCTAACAGATGTAAAGATATTCTTGAAATATGACTAGTAAAATTATACCTTCCTTGATTTTCATCAACTGTTACAAATTAATCAGATGTTCCATATTTACATAACTAATGATGTGAAAAGCAACAAAATTCTTTATTTGGAAGATTTTAACCAGAATAGAAAATTTTGCCACTAACTTTTGAAAGTTGGAAGATACTACTTATACAAGTAAAAATTTTGTCATGATGGAAGTATCTCTACAAATCCTTATTAAAATTGCTATCACTATATAGGTATTGACCAGAGCTGGTGGCATGTACGTTACATGTTAGGCTTGTGATTAGGCTGCTAACCACAAGGTCAGCAGTTTGAAACTATCAGCCACTCAGAGGAAGACAGGGCTTTCTACTGAGTAAAGCGTCACAATCTCATACGGGCAATACTATCCTTTCCTATTCGGTTGATACCAAGGGCTCAAGTAGCAAATGTTTTGAGAATGATGAGGGCAACGAATGTACAAATGTGCTTGACACCCAATGGATGGATGGATGGATTGTGATAAGAGTTGTACAAGCCCCCAATAAAATGATTAAAAATAATAACCCAAACCCATTGCCACTGAGCCAATTTCACTCATAACTCCTCTATGTAGGGTTTCCAAGGTTACATATCTTCATAGGAGCAGACACCCTCATCTATCTGCTGAGCAGTGATTAGTGGGTTTGAACCACTGACCAATGCTTACCTGACACATAGAAAAAGTCTGCATTTTCTCCTATACCTACTATGCAGTTCAGTGCACATTCCCAGGAGTATGGTCACTCTGAAGACATCTGATCCAGAGCACTGAAGCTATAATTTTTATAAACAGTAAATGAAACAGAATACTCAAGAGTATGTCAGGTTCCATAATTATTTCCTGTTTGCTAAAATTAGCATGGGTCATACCGAACAGTCCATGGTGTGGCTATCTTATTCCTCATCTTAATCCTAGGAATACTTTTCTCAAAGAAGCTTTATCCTTCTTGTAGTTAACCAGCAAGTTGTGATGAAACTGTTTTTGTAAACTAAAACTTTCTTCTTTTCCTTCACTCAGGAGCCCTAGTGGCATAGTGGGCTGCTAACTGTAAGGTTGGCGGTTTGAAGCCACCAGCAGCTCTGAAGGAGAAAAATGAGGCTTTCTACTATCCACAGTTATGGTCTTGAAAACTCACAGGGGCAGTTCTAACCTGTCCTATAGAGTCACTGTGAGTCAGCATCAACTCAATGGCAATGAGTTTAGTTTGGTTTTTCTCCTTTACTCTACTGTCCAAGTAAGGGCCTTTTATATACATAAACATTTCTTTTTTTAAAAAATAGTAAAACATCAATTTTACCCAATTAGTGTAAAACATGTAAGAAATAACTTCAGGCTTGGGGAATACTGATTTTGTTCATTATTCTGCCAGGAAAAGGCTATGGGCTTAGAAAAGAATTCAATCGTGTGTATGTAAAACTAGAGGGCTCCATAGAGAGACTGGCTTCTCTAGGTGGCACACAGAGTTGAGCGCTTGATGAGTAGCCAGAACGCTGGAAGTCTGACCGCACTCAGAGGTGCCTTGGAAGGCAATCTGCTCCCAGCCCTACAGAGCTCGTAGCCCTCTGCACACACAGGGTTGTCACAACTCAAAAGTGACCCCAAGACAACTAAAGCCACACCACAGAGATGCTAGTCTTGATACGGAGGATGACTTCTTTCTTGAAAAGAAAAGAAAAATGAAGCAGGGTTTGGTAATCAATGAAGTATGAAAGAACTAACAAATATAGAGGTGTTCTTCAAATCTAACTGGTCCCCAAGCCCTTTGAATTTTGAAATGTCTCAAATTCTGTCCCCTCTCTTTCAATGCTGATGTATTTAAGCCCATATCTTGAAATTGACCCTTTTTTAAAAAAGCCTAAGTAATTTCTGTCTCCAAAATCTCTTCTCTTCAATTTTGTCCTTTACATTACAAAGGATCTTCTAGTAATGACATGACCACATCATTATTGCACCAAAAAGATTGACAGACTCCCAATTATATCATTTGGATGAATTTACTGGTTTTAACTAGTGTCATAGACTCAACCATATCCATATTCTTTTACAAATCCTTCATAGGTCCCTCTTCAAATAACTTAGCTAGTTTTTACAATTTTGTTACTTTTAATTGAAGTTTTAGTAATCAATCAACAAGTGCATATCAACTGTTGTACACTGCAGTTTGTAAGAGTGTTCCTAATGTCAAAAATCTTAAACTTTAGTTTGACACTGTAAAAGTAATAGACATTGTAAAAGTAAAATAATCTAAAAGACCTTGTTGCATTGTCTGGCAAAGTCACAAAAGGAGGTAGCTATGAACAATTAATGGAAAGATTTTAAGAAAGAAGAACTTAAATGGAAACCTGCACAGAAGGCAACATACTGGATAACAGAAACAGGGATTGAATATATAGGATTGAATATATATATAGGCTATATGGAATATATAGGATTAGGTAGAAATCTGGCAGGAGCAGGGTGTCAAGGTGGGTGTGAAAAAATTCACTGTGGAGGGAAAGAATGAGGGGCTATATGAATGTAGGGCACTAATGACGAAGAACAGTGAGATACAATCTTGCCTATATAAAGCGAAGTGTCACTATAGGATGTCCAGGAAGTCAGAAAATGTACATATGTATTTAAATCTGGATTTATAGATATCAGCAGAGATTGCATAAGAAAATCAATCTGACATCAGTACAGAAGATGCTATGGAAAAGACAGGTAAGCAAGTAGAGATATTTGGAAAGAAATTATGTTTTAAAGAGAGATTGAAATTAAAGTCATCAAGGGAAAAATAAGGTTTTGAATCTTGGCACTGTTAGATAAGCATTGAACTGCTAACTGCAAGGTCTGTGGTTGAAACCTACCAGTCACTCTGAGGTCAAAAGATGAGGCAACCTGCACCTGTAAAGATATACAGGCTTCTAAACCCTCTATACGGTCACTATGAGTCAGCATTTTCTCAATAGCTGTGGGTTTAGCCTTGGAATCTAGGAAAATGGGTAAATCGCTAAAATAAACAAAAAAACTTAGATATAAATGACAGTTGGGATTATAAGAAGAGAGAAGGGGAATTAATGAGTTTGGTTTTCGGTATGTTAGATTTAAGCATATCCAAGTGTGTATGTTTTACAGAAAGTTTTATTAAATAACACTGCAATAAAGCCCAGAATCTAGGTTAGATTAAGCAGAGTGGTCTATTTAGAGCTTTATCACTACAACCCTGGAAGAAACCAAACCCACTGCTCTTGAGTTGATTCTGATTCATAGTGAACCTGCTAGACAGAGTAGAACTGTCCCATAGGGTTTCCAAGGCGGTACATTTTTACAGAAGCAGCCTGCCACCTCTTTCTCCTGCAGAAGAGCTGGTTCACCCCAATGACCTTCTGGTTAGCAGCCACGCATTGAAACACTGCACCACCAGGGGCTCTTTCATCACTCATTCTAAAACCATATTCTAAATTTTGATCCTCAAGCAGAAGGATGGTAGACAAAAATTACAAGCCACATTTCACAAGTAAGGAAACAAATGATCAGAATTAATGTGACTTCCCCAAAGACAAACGGTTCGTTAGCAGCAGAACCAGAACAGGAGCCAAATTCTTCAGAATGTTAGTTCCCTTCCCTTGGCCCTTATCCTCAAGGGCCTCCAAGAAGAAAAGCCCAGGCCCGGCCCTTGTTTCAAAGGGAGGGATTGCCATGGTCTAACAGAGGAGGCCAGGAGGGCAAGAAATCGAGGGGGGGGGGGGGGAGATATTCCAAAGGATTTCCCACAATTAATCACAATTAATTGAAATGTGCAAGGAAGAGAGCCTAACAAGAGACTACAAGGTGACAGCAAGGGAATTTTACAACTAGAAAAGTGCTGTCAGGAAAGTAAAAAATGGCTAAAGTATTTCGTGATTTTAAGGCTAAGGAAAGTTTGAAGAACATGGGAATTGTCTTGGAGATGGTAACTCATTTGATAACTGACTTATGCTTTCTCCCTCCCCAAATTTAACCCTTGACGCATGAGTATTAGGATAAAACAACAACACAAAACCCTTAAAATAGGATTATCAATGCCCATTTGGTAAAAGGATTGCATTTTTAATTTTTCATACATCAAACTTCTATACTCCAAGCTACATTAACATAAGTGAAATGATTTTTCACTCTGGAAAAGTAACTTGACATAGTCTAAAAAGATAGGCACTCATAATTATTCTTATAGCAATGTATTTTAATTTTTAAAATGACAATTCAAATATATCTCAACAGAACCTGGTTGATTATTTCACTTTTTATTTGGCAAAAATAGTATTTCAGCTTCTAATGTCTTCATATCTGAGAGCTTGGACTGAGTATAAAAATAGTTCTCTATACTGTACTTTTTCCTGTTAACAATTTTACTAAGTCAAATGTTCAGTAGAGTAAAAGTATAAGCTATCAAGTGGCGAGGCTCCGCACTCTCTCACAGCCATCGCGAGTTGATTCACACGCATAATGGCCCTCCGGGACAGGGGAACTGCCCTTGTGGGTTTCCTAGATGTGAGTGTTTACCGGAGTGGAAAGCCTCATCTTTCTGCTGCAGTGTGACTGGTGGATCTGAACCAAAGGGCAACCCAGGCCACGAGGGCTCCAATGACAAGACGACAGCTATAGCCAAACCAAAATTGCATATGAAGTAATTGACCAAGTGTGGATAAGAAGGGTAAAATACATGCAATTGGCATAGTGGTAACGAGTGGGGCTGCTAACGCAAGGTCAGCAGTTCGAAAACACCAGCCACTCTGCGGGAGAAAGGGCTTTCTATTCCATGAAAAGTCTTGGAAACGCACTGGAGCAGTTTTACCCTCCCTATAGGGTCGGCTGCATGCAAGTCAGCATCAACTCGTTGCCAGTGAGGTTTTTTATTGGAAATAATGTCAATTTCCTGGTTATATATACACCTTCTCTGTCTTAAGCAGTTAAAGAAACTTCTTTTATTCTTGCTCTAAAATAACTGATATAAGATTTTTTTTAACAAAAATCAACTTTCACTCATGGTGCTTAGAATACTGCATAATCTTTGAAGAAACCAATTTTTAGAAGTTTTTGTAAATTCCATTACAAACATGTCTTGAAAGTTTTAAAAACTAATACAACAGCCAATGAGTTAAAAAGGTGAAAATCACAAACAAGCCACTTAAACAATACGCTACTGACCTTGTTCCAGTCTGAAGAGTGTCTTTTCTAGCTTTTCCATTTCGTTTAGAAGTAAAATCCGAATCTCTTTACTGGTTCCCATTTTGGCAGTGAAAGGAGTTGAAATCTTTCAGAAGAATGAAAAGAACTCCGAATTCGAATGCGTTATCCCTATGAAACAAAAAGGAATTAAGATACAGAAAATAACTTACTTTAAACTCTGCAGAGCTGACAGCTACACTTACATGTTCTGGGTGTCTTTTAACCCTGTAATA
>NW_022104341.1:17444104-17457308 GCF_000313985.2 Echinops telfairi
GGCGGCCGGCCTGCTGGGTCGCGTGTCTCGCGAGAGTGAGGTCGCCGCCTCCTGCGTCTCTCGCCAGGGGCTGTAGGATTTGGGCCCGCGCAGGGGCCTATACCCGCTTCCACCGCCCTTCTAACCCACGAGGAACCTGTACTAACCCACGAGGAACCTGTGGCGCCGCGGCGCGCCCCTCCTTACCCGCCTCCACACTCCCTACGGGACGTCACACCGTGGAGGGGCTTCGAGCTCGGTTGCACCTGCAGGCTTGTTATTGTTGGATGACAAGGATTCGGCTCCAAGCTTGTGCACAGCAAAGCCAAACGCGCTGGCCCTTGCACCGTCCTCCCAATGGCACGGAGCAGGGCCGTTTGTGGGAAGGGCCCAGTGGTGGGACCCAGGCAGCCTGACTTTTGGTTCCTTCTCCACCAACTATGTGTCTTTTTGTGTTTGTTTCGCTGTGTGACCTGGCCAGCACACATTCTCAGAACCTTAGAATTGCCTCATTTTAAAATACAGGCCTTAGCCATAGTCTTTGTCAGTCTTTGCCTTCCATCAGCACCCAACCCCTCCAGTTCTGACTCAGAATCTTCCGGAATGCAGACGCGGGAAGGGTGAACAGTCCACTAACAACCGAGAGAGTAAATTCCACGAGTATCTCCGACGCCAGGTTGTTCCTAATGTATACTGGATAGACCTGAAGACCCTCCGAGATCAAGGATCTATATTGACTGTCGAAGCTCATTGGGCCAAAAGTCCAGGAGTTGGTGCAGATGCCCAAGCTGGTTTTATACCCCAGGGAAGTGGAAAACACCCTCTTGGACTTTTTGAGCTCACTTGATTGTGATGAGTTTGGACAAAGAGTTTGGGCTAAGTAGTGCAGTGTGAAGAAGAATCTTATTTCCTTTGTTGGGGAATTACTACGGTCCAGGAGCGACTCAGGGGGCATTGGTGGTTCAGGAAGGCACCCTGAACAGTTGGTGGAAGCACCTGGCTGCTAATTTAATGACAGATCTACAGTTGAGCCAGCAAAAGCTCATGGGAGAAAGATGTGGCAGTCAGCCTCAGTAACGATTTACAGCCTTGAACTCTTTGGGGGCAGTTAGATTCTGTACCATGGAGTTACTGAAGTGAGATGAGTCAGAATTGTGTCTGTGGTAATGGGTTTGTTCTGGTGGATGGTTCAGTGTTGAATTCTCACCGTCCGTGTGGGACATTCAGTTAGAATCTGGGTTAGATTTCAGTATTGCACTTCATATGCCACTGCTTACCTGTCAGTGGAGGCTTGCAAGTTGCTACGATGCTGAATTGCATTCAGCAGAGCTTCCAGACTAAGTAAAAGACTAGCAAGAAAGGCTTGGTAAGCTCCTTCTCATCAATAAAAACCCTATGGAGCCCAATGATCCGATCCATAAATGATCATGGGCATGGGGTAGGATGAGGCAGTGTTGTTTGTGTGTTGGGACATCAGTACTCAACATGAGGGAAAATAACAAGACGGATAATAAGTTAAAAACAAAAGTAATGGGGACATTGGATAGAGGGAATGGGGAGCTAATAATGAGTACAAGAAAAAAGAAAATATACTAATTGAGGTGATGAATGTACAACTCTCAATATTATTAAGCTATTGAATTGTATGCTATGCAAATTACATGTCAACAAAACTCTTGTAAAATTAAAATATTTAGAGTCTTGGAAGCCCAAAGACTTCAAAACAAAACAAAACAGAACAAATAACAAAAACCTCAAAGGCACTGGAATATTTACTTGTTTGTTTTGTTTTAATAGATGTCTGAGAATGGCTAGTTGCAAATGGCCCAAAACTGACGTAGGGGACCTGCCAGCTCGTTTATTAATTCAGCCATTTTTGAGTGAGCATGTGCTGCTTGATGGGGATGCAGCAGCGACAACACAGACGGTGTCGCCTCCTGGAACTCTTCCATTGCTGGGAGACAGAAAAAAATAAAGTCACTAGATAGGTTAATAAAAGGTTGTACAAAATAAACCGGAGAGATGTGAAAGAGTCAAGACAAGGTTTGCAATTTTTTAATACAGGGTCAGGAAAGGACTCACTGGTAAATTAAACTTTGAACCCAAACTGAGGAAAAGAAAGACGCTATCCTGGGAAAAGGATTCCCCTGCAGAGATGTCGCAAGCACTCAAGGCAATACTCGCTTAGACATTTAATAATGCTTAACACTATTCGAACAGGGGAGCAATCCAGACAAGTTTCATTTCAATCAAGATATTCAACAATCTAACCTAAACTTATTTCCATGAATGCACTTCCAAGATCAAACAGAAACTTCTATCAACTTAGTTTTAATCAATATCCACTGCACACATTAAGTTTCCATCATACTCACCCCAGGCCGGAACTGTCTCCACGCAGGTGTCTGCATTGTAGGAGGTCTGAGCTCTGTGGCCTTTGGGGGCTACTTTTATATTATTGATTGACGTCATTATTGGCATCATCATGATTTGATCAGTTTCCTTTCTCCAGTAAACAAGTTAGCGGTAAACAAATTAAAAGTGATAAATATCATGATTCAGCTAGTTTCCGTTCTATCATAAACAAATAATAGTAAATAACAAGCGCTCTAGTCAAGAGATCCAGCCAGAGCAAGGCCAAGCAGGAGATGTTAGCAAATTTGGTGAGTTCAAGGAGGGAGGCCAATGAAGCTGAGTGAAGATAGTAGCAGAAGATTAGAATAGACAAATGGAGTAGGAGATGTGGCCAGATTTGTAAGGCTTTGTGGGCCGTACCAAGGACTTGGGCTTTCGTTGCGGATGAAAAGGAGTGCATGAAGGGGAAATCGATAGCAATGATGACTGTATAACCCCACATGAGGGGAACAAATAACAGAATTGTCAGTGAATGGATACATTGGATGATACACGGTATGGCAAAGTAATAATATATGATATAATAAGTGTTCCGGGGGGGTAGGGTGGGGCAGGGAGGGGATAAGGGGGCCTGATATTAAAGCGTTCAAGAAGAGAGTCTTTTGAAAATGATGATGGCAGCAACTGGACAATTATGCTCGATCGAATTGAATCATGGAGTGTTATAATATCTGTAGGAGCTCCCGATAAAATTATTTTAAAAGAAAGGCACTATTCTAGAGTACATGCTATGTAAAATCATGATTCGTGATGGTGGAGAGGTGCCTGGGTTTGAATGCCTTGGCACTAGACAGCTGTGAACCGTCGGAAGTTACTCTCCCTCTCTGTGCTTTCCCTTCTCCAGGACAATGGAGTAAAAGTAACTTTCAACTCTTCGTCAGATGGGGCCTTAGAGATGTGTCTGATACATATTAAGTGCTTGTATAAGTAAAGTAGCAGAGTGGGGTTGTGAACACATTTGGAAGCATAGTTTTCATATCTATTTGTCTTCCGTCATCCCTTCCACTTTCAGTCCCATCTGATAGCATTGCCCTCGTGCTGATCATTGTTATTCAGGGCTCCGGGACCACCCCTTCTTGCTGTCCTTCCTCCTGGAAAACTCTCAACTCGCGCCCACATTCCAGCAGCACGGAAGGAGTCACAGAGATAATCAAATGAATTCGTTCAGTGGAGAAGAAGGCTCTCAGAGCTCTGGCTGTCATCCACAGTGAAAACATATGCTTGAATTTAAAAAAAAATTGTTAACCAAATGTCTCTGACTGTGAAAGAACGCAGGGACGCAGAATGTTAAGTAATGCAAACAGTAGGATGTAGTGTGATGTGCCTCTCAGATTAATTTTACAAGCCACACAGTGTCCCTTTTTAAAAGAAAAGGGTTCACCTGTGTTCTATTTGTGAAGGTCTTGGAACGCTGCTGCATTTGGAGTCTGGGCGACACTGGTGCCATGTGCAGACTTCATGTCAGTGAACATATGTCATGTACTATCCTGTGCATGCCAGAGATCTGTATATACTCAGTCACCTCATGCTGCGGGCGTCAGTGTAAGCATCTCCTGGAGGGGCATTCACTGAGCTACCTTAGCCGCACCATCATAACTTCAGCGTCTCCTGAAATATTCATGTTAATGCCTTCGGGGGCTACAGAAGTTGGAACCTGTGGTCAAGAGGCTGTCTCCAGGTTAGGTCCGTGCGTGTGTCTTTTCAGAAAAGACGGGCGTTACTGGCGAGAGAGTTCCGTCTTCATCCTGCGCTCTTCTAAGTTGTGAAATGGCCCTGGGCAGTCTTTTTTTGGTTCTTGTACTTTTCCGTATTTTCTGTGTCTTTTACTTTGTAGTGGCACATATTGACATTATTATTAACCTTATTTTGTAAAATTTGCAATCGTGCTTCTGAAATCTCTTCCAAGTTGAACAGTGTGTTCTTCCCTGTTTTGAAATACAGTAAATGAAACATTAGAATACTTAACAAGATGTCAGATTCCATAATCCAGATTCAGCCAGCGAGAAGAGAAAGGAAAGAAAATAGAGTTGAAATCAGGAAAGCAGAGAACCTGACAATCAGAAAGAGATTTTTCAGAATTAGGAATCTCAGCATAAAGATAATGGGTCCTGGAGATAAACAAACCTCGAGTTCATTTTCACTTCTCTCGAGTCTTCCTAAAATGTGAAGAACAATAACTTCCTTGCAGTGTTAGTGCAAAGAATAAAGCAGAAAGCCAATCCACGCCATCTAGTAGATTGCAACTCACGGTGATCCTGTACTGGGCCCCAGACTGGATTTCTAAGGGAGCAGACAGCTCCATCTTTCTCCCCAGGGAGGCAAGTGTGAACCTCGAGCCTAACACCCAACCTCATAAAGCAGATGAGAGACTGCTGTGAAAAGAAGGGCATGTCCAGTCGTCCTTGCCGGGTACGAGAATAGCAGTCAGTCATGTCTGGAGAAGAAGACGCTCCCAGGAATGGCCAAGACCAAGAGAAGACAACCAGAAGGACTTTCACTCTGTGAAGAGGTGGTATAAGGGTTGATTCACAGGGTTAGTCTGTGTGTGTGTATGTATTTATTAGCTAACTGATTGAAATGTACATAAACTCAAACCCAAACTCAAAATGCTGACTCATAGTGACTGGCTGGGTGTAGAAAGCCCACTCTTTCTCCCCTGGAGCTGCTGCTGGCTTGGTTTCAAACTGCCGACTATGCAGCTCAAAGCTCAATAGTAACCACTATACCAAGGGGGCTCCCGTGAAATGTACCTAAAGAAAAAGTAATTTTATATCTGTTTTTAAAAATAGATTCTTAGGAACTACATGGATGAAATCATAAATATTTCTTAGGCATTGATATAACAGTCTTATAATGCTTAAAAAGCATGGTAAGGCACCTTAGTGCAGTTTGTTTGTTACTGTTTTCTGGTGGGTTTTCCAGCTGTGAAGCATAGCAGGAGTGGATGCATAATGATAATAACTGAAACAAGGTGCTACAGGGAAGGCAGAGATGGGGTGATTTCAGGAGCAAATAATGAAGGCTGAAGGGGGTAGGGAGCAATTGATTGGACTATGACTGCACAACTCATTTTAAAGGCGATTTAACCATGGTGGGGCAATGCTCTAAAATTGATATGGTAATGGCTGTACCGTTCTCCTTGATATGATTGAACAAATGAAGTATTGAATTGTGGGATATGTAAATTATGTGCCAATAAAACTGTTGGGGGAAAAAATCATGGTAAGAAACCAAGCAAATTTCTTAATGGCAAGCTTTTTCCACTTAGGGTACATTTTTAAAAATTTAAAGCAAAATTATTTTGCCATGCAAAGAAATGTACTGTCCTCCCGCCTCTGCAATGCAGTGGGGCGTGTGGGGGCAGCAAAATGTCCTTATACGAGGGTTTGTGGTTAGTTGAAAAGCAAGAACCAGGGAAAGGGGTGGGGGTGGGGGTGGGGACTGGTGGGGCATGGTTCTGTTTGTTAGGATGACCTCATCGCATATAACAGAAAAACTAAACAAAGGATGGCTTTACCAAGACAGGCGTTTCTCCCATAGAAAGGTCAACAGTTCAAGTCTGTGTGGCAACTCTATTGAGTCAGCAAGAGCTCAGGCCCCTTACAGTGCTCTGCTTCCTCCTTCTGACTCTGTGGGTTCTGTCTTATGGTTCAGTAAGACTGCCAGAGCTCCAGCTATCAGATCTAGATTCAGGCAGTGGGAAGAAGGCGAGGGATAGAAGATGAACACCCTTCCCTTCAGGATATACCTGGAAATACTACACAACATTTCTGCTTGCGTTTTGTTAACCAACACTTAGTCACAAGGTATACACAAACGTTACATGTGTCTGGGCCAGCAATGAGAGCAACTAAAGAAAAGAGTGAATGGATATTGTCAGGCAATGATTAGTCTCTCTGCCCCAATTCTCACAGTGTTTTATAATTTTAGTCATTAGCAAAGTTACCTAATTTGGAGCAAGAGTTTGGAAGACTTCAGGAAAGATGCGTCCCGCTGGGGGTTGGGGGTGGGGTGGAGATGAAATTTGAATGTGCTTCATTACACTGACTGAGAGTTCTTTTAAAGATCTGACAGAAAGTTGGGAGGTGAATGAATAGTTGGCCCACAGAAACCTCAACAAGCAAATACATGCAAAAACATCCAGTTGGAGACTGTAATTTTAGATCTGTTAGCCAAGTGAGCTTGCTAAAACTAAACTCCAAGACTGGGCCAACTAAGCAGAGCTGGGGAAACCATGCTCAGCTGCATGTTCACTCTCAAATGAAGAAGGACAAAGTTAGGCCTCGCTTACTCGGTTATTTCTAACCAAGTTTGCCACCAGATAAACTCCTCTGCCTCCCCAGGGATGAAACGAGTTTAAGAGCAGAGAGAGGCAGAGTTTGTGTTGCCAGTTCTCCTTTCAAAGAACACTGGAACGGGGGCAAAGCGTTCCTCAGTAGACAGTATACAAGTCATTTACCCTTGTTTCTGCCCTAATTCCTGAATTGTATTCTATCTTCCAAGGAGATGCCAAAAATGAAATGTTTTGACAATGAACCTCTGCTCTGTAAAATAGTTAATAACAGCTGATATTTATTGAGTATTTATGAGGAACCAGGCACTATTTTAAGCCCATTATGTGCTCTAGCTTAATTCCCCAAACAACACCATTGTCCTCCCTCTTTGAAGAGAGGATAAAAGAGAGCCCATGATTAAGTGATTCATTTACAGTCAGCAAAGGGAGCAAATGAAAGAAAGTGATTTTGCTCATGTTCTCAGTGACTCTGCTCAGCACGCCCTAAATAGGAGCACACCAGGGTCGTCCCCACCGCCTGCTAATTGATAAAGACTGTATACTTTGAATTCAAATGCTGCTGACTTTGTGTATGGCTGTGTCAACAATAAATCTGTTTGTTTGTTTGTTTCTAGGGCGCTCTTCACTCATCTAAGATATAAAGATATACCCAGCTCAGGGGATCTTCAAGAACTCTCCCTTGGGTCTGGTTTAGGTGCTCTGGGAACTTTATGTTCCTAGAGTCCTCTGTGCAAATTTTGGTTGCATGATACGTTATGTTATGTTGGATGATAGCTATGCCTTCCCTTGTTTCCCTAGAGCCCTTGAGGCATGGGCTGTGTTTTCTGTCTCTGGAGAGCCAAAGCAACTGCCATGTGTTGATTCTAACAGTGGCCTTAGAGGGCCGAGTAGAATGGCTCTCTGGAGTTTGCAAGGCTCTAACTAAATCTTTAGGGGAACAGAAAGCCTCATCGTTTTCCTTTCCCTTGAATGGGTTATTGAGTTCAAAACGCTAGATGGAAGACATACAAAATTACTCATGTCAGAAAAGAAAAATAAAATTATTTTAAAATTGTTTGTAAAAACTGCTGATCTTTCCCATTAGGTAGCCATGGGGGAAAATGGTTTTTAATGGTGTGGTAGTTACACAATCTGTCAACGTGTGAAAGGGTGGAGTCTAGCCTGTTAATCAGGTCCCAGCTTGATGTCCTCAACTGGAAGTGAAATGAAGATAAATAGCTCACTGGAGGCCAGATGCACTCTCTCTCTGCTTGTCTCCCTGCAGGGCATTCCTGTTGACAAACCACATGGAGCTATGCTGATGGCAGTCTGAGCCCTAGAGCTGGAGGAGCCACGTGGAGACCCACACCAGTGCTAAGATGCTTCCACCCGCACTGGATCCACAAGACTTTCCACCCACTGGCCTGTGATTGCATGTGTTGCATGAGTCTGAAGAGGAATTTATAGACTGGTATCCAACATATGAGCTAATATCAGACTTATGGACTTGATCTGGACTGGGCTGGGATGTTTTCTCAATATTCAATTGCTCTTGTATATAATGCCTTTCTTATACACATGAGTGTCTATGAATTTGCTTCTCTAGTCAACCCAGACTAACACAATCGGTTTTAAAACTAACTCTGATAAAATCTTTTAAATCCTGTTTGAAATAACTGTTCTATAATAATTCCATACCCTTTCGTTTCTCTATTTCTCTCTAGGATTGTGTTTGGTGTTTGGTCATACGGAAACCCCCAAACAAACCCACTGTCATGGAATAGATCCTGACTCACAGGGACCCCGTAAAGTGAATTAGAACTGCTCCTTAGGGTTTATAAGACTGTACATCTTTACGGGAACAGGAAACCTTATCTTTCTCCCAGGGAGTGCCTGGTAGATTTGAGCCACCTACATTATAGTTTGTAGCCGGTGACAGTTAAGAGTTTGTATCCAATTGACTGTGCCAGGATTCTCTGTGGCTTGGCAGTTAAGACATAGTAATCCCCCATGGTAAGTGAGCTCTAGCATAATATAATCAGTTCCACGATGATATCTGCTGTGTGTAGCCAATCAAATTAAAAGAAAGTCTCTTTGGGAGTGTAGTCTGCTCTCAATAGAAGTAGACACTATGGAAAAGCTTGTTCATATTTTGCTGGATCTGGATCATGCATCTTGCTGGTCATGTAACCACCAGGTTTTTGGATTTGAGCCAGAGGCCTACTGTATTTCCTATAATCCTGGAAATCGTCTGCAGCCTGCCATCTTATCTGCTGAGCTTGGCTTCATTAGCTTCTGCAGCCCAAAGCCTGCTATCTGACCTGCCAATCTTGGCTTCCCCGGTCTCTGATGGGTCAGGGGTAGATTCCCATCTGAATGATGATTCATGAACTGGAGACCTGCCTCCTGCTCTATAACTGTGTGAGCCTTAACCTTGATATGAATCTCTCTCTCTCTCTCCATATATATATAAAAGCTTCACTGGTTTTTCTTCTTCAGATAACCCAGGTTAATACATAGACCAAAGTATGGGGAACAGAAGGATTTCTCTTAAGTTGTCTCCCCAAAATATATGCCAGATTTAGCTTGAGAATGACTGTTCACTAGGCGGTCAGCGAAAGTAGGTCAGAGGTTATTCTCCTTAACATCAGCCATCAAGAGTGGATTGGGAGTCATTCTCACTGAGAGGTATCAGCTGTCTAGATCAAGCAGACACCACTGTTTATCCCACAACAAATACTGTAGGGCCCATTCCTTTCTGTTATTGTTCCCTTGAAGCAGTGCCCATAGGCAAGCCCGGGACCACTCTAAGATGACTAAGCTTAGGCTACTATCTTGCCACACATGCCCCCCTATTCCCTCCTCTTCCTATTGCACGTTCACCCCTAGGTCATCCCCCTCCTATTGCTTGTATTGCCTATGTTACAACCCCTCTCTATGACATAGGTTGTTATCTGCTATCAGGGGGCTTGCATGTCTCCCAGGATAGTAATTGCCTGCTTTATTGTATGAGACACCAGAATGATCAAACCTGTTCAAGTTTGAATTGTACTGTCCCTCTCTGTGACACATAATGCTGTGATGTATCCCCCTAAAGTAATATGATGTGTGGTTAGCAATAAATAATGAGGCTCCCTGGTTCTCGGGAGGGTGGCTGGCTGAGAAGTGGCTAAGGAGGACGAGGCAGCTGCTTCTACTCTGGCGGCTAAGTTCCCTCCACGAGGACCATCAAGCAGGGCTGAGGTGAGCGATGCTACCATGAATTGCATCTGACTCCATTACTTGACTCCATCTTTTAACTCTCATGCTCTTTATGACTTTACTATAACCTCTACTTATTATCACTGTACAATTGCGCCTACCGAACCTGTGATGTTTTGTGGGGTTCCCTCTTCCCTTTAACCCCACACCAAAGCTTAACCCTCTGTGGCAAGAGGGCTCCTGGTCGTGTGGAAGAGGGGCTCACATGAATGTGTTGCCAGGTGGGGAGTTGAACTCTCTGTCCTTGAGCTGGTCATTGTGCAGGGGTTGGCAACACTTGAGATATGTTTGTCTGGTCCTGCCCTGGTTGACATGGGCTACTGATTTATGAAGCAGATAACTTCCTGTTTTTCTTTCTTAGCTGATTAGATCTTAGCACCCTTTGGTCTGCTTTGTCCTTCTTTAAGTTCCTACTATCACTGAGACCACTCTAAGAAACTGAAAAATTCTCCATGTAGTCCCAGACCTAAGGCATCTACTTCATAAGCCTGAGTCTCAGCCCTGAAGGGTCCTCTGAAATGCGTGCTTGGAATGAAATCCAGGCCCTGCCTGAGACTGATCTCATTGTTTACCCTCTTAACCATGTCTAAGACCCCTTTCTTGGAGCAAGGCTGCCTGGCAGGGAACTCTTCACTCACGTTTGAACAAAACCAAAACACCCTTCATGGACTCAATCAATATTAAAGTATTAATTAGTATCTACAATATACCCTGTTGGGCTGTCAGGGAAGTATTGAACTGCTAGCCCCAAGGTCAGTGGTTCAAATGCACCAGTTGCTCTGTGGGAGAAAGTTAAGACTCTCTGCTCCCATAAAGATTTACAGCACCAGAAAGTTGGAATCTTAGGTTTTGATTTGGGGATTTTGTCTGCCACATACTGTTTTAGGTACTGGCCATACAGTAGTGAATAAAACAGAGAAAAATCCTTGCCCTCATGGAGGTGCTAAAATGGAAATCTCCTCACTATAGCTGACGTACTTCCATTAGGACTTATCCAACTATTTCTTTTAGCTCCCTCTCTCTTCCTTCGGTGATCCCATCTTCACAATCTCTATGCCCACAAAACACCAGGATTCTCTTCCTTCCAATCAAGACTAGTCACTAGGGCTAGCCCCTAACATACGAGTTTTACACGAAAAGAAAGAGAACTGAGAGGGTCGTTCTTTCTTAAAAAAAAATGTCTATAATCCTGCTGCAAAATTCCATTTTGACTGTCAAATATTCCAAACTCTTTCTCCTTGCATTCTTTTGTAGCAAACCAAATCCTCGACAGAGAGATGGGTGTCTTAGGCTGATTAGAGAAAGTCTTGTATGTTGGAAAGACAAAGGAGAAAAGCACATTAAAGTCGTTAAAATTATCCCTATCTTTAAAAAAAAAATCCCTATCTTACCCGTATCGCCATTGCCTAGCATAAGGCCTGACATTCCCAGGCATCCCGCAATACCTATTGAATGGAATGAAAGGAATAAATAAGCAAATGAATTGTATTATAATATCTGTACCTTTGTTTCTTGCTTAATGAAAATTTACCTAGGCTAATTTTTTGCATGATTTAAACATTTCCCCTGTGTTTCCGTTTCCCCTCTTGCATAAACAGTTGAGCATATTATGAGCTAGAGCTTGCAGAATTATGCAATAAGTCACACTTCCTTCTCTCTGAGATGATTCATTCCTTTTTAATACCTGAAATGCCACAGAAGGAAAAGACCTGAGTTTGCGCTCTGCCATGACGAGCATGGTAGTCCCAGGTGGCTTGTCTCTCAATTACGAACAGGAGTTGATCAGACAGCTGATTTGGGAGGGGCAGTCTTTTGCTGAGTTCAAGCCTCTTACAAAGTAAAACTCTCAAAGCTCAGCATGGAAGTCTTTGTAAGTGTAGGAACCATACTGACAACAACAGTTTTGTGGCTACCAGCCCTTCTCAACCCCTGCAGAAGACTTTTATTGCACACACATAGTACGTTGTGTAAAATTAAAGTTAGATGAAGTATAATCTATGCATGGTACTTACAATATAGATTCCCAGTTGAGTGTTCAACACCAGCCCAGTTTCCCAGAGCACCTGACAGGAGTATTTCACTGTCAGTCAAGTAAACCCAGTGGAAAGGTCAATGGTATAGTGACAAAGGCCACTCTATTTTCATTGCCTAAGGTTTAAAAAAAGCCCTCTTCTCAATTTACAGTGACTTGGGAATCATGTTCATGCTTACATAGTGAAAAGGGGGTTGTGTATCATGAATACAGCACAGTGGAAAACCAGCAAGACATTAAGAGTAATCAATCAGCATTTCTGGAAAGTGTATTCTATGAACAACATTTACATGTCCTACTAAGGAGAATCATTGCTTTTCAATTGCACAGAAAATACTAGTAGGCTTTTATTATCTTAAAAAAATTTTGATAATTTTTCTGTAAACCTACAACTGCCTTAAAAAAATAAAGCCTATTTTTTATGCTGCACTTACATTTAAAATTATCTAACCATTTTATTGACATTTAATCCATGTACTATATAATTCAGTGGTTTAAATATTTTTAAAAGAGTTGTACAATTATCACCACATTCAATTTTAGAACATTTTTTTCATTCTTATACCCATTATTATTATAATTTTCTTTTAAAAGTTCTATTAGGACCCAATCCAGACATCATACCATTCTACAGTGCAGTCATATCAGCCAGTGTTGTACAATCACTACCACACTCAGTTTCTTCCTTCTTGTACTCCTTGGTATCAGCTCCCCATTAATCCCCCCCCCCCAACTGTACCCTTCAACCCCAGGAACTCTTATCCTAGTTATCAATTCATCCATCCTGGGTTTCATATATGAAAAAACATAGAAAAATACATAACAAAGATATGTACCTACAATGATAAAATACAACACAGATAAATCCCTATATGAAAAAACCCGCAGCAAATATTAAAAACCAAATCAAGCAGAAAGTGTATCAAAGGGGAGATCAGATAATACGATTTTAACCATTCAAGTCAGATTTATCAT
Organism: Echinops telfairi; assembly: GCF_000313985.2. Lineage (NCBI taxonomy): Eukaryota > Metazoa > Chordata > Mammalia > Afrosoricida > Tenrecidae > Echinops > Echinops telfairi. The sequence goes on from NW_022104341.1 coordinate 17,457,040, forward strand.
TTTAATCTACTATAGTCTTCTCTCCAATACTCTCTGATCACTAAGTTATTCCTATCCCTCAATTATGGTTAGAGGGAAATCGCTGGATGCTTATTCCCCATGTAAATTCTGAAAATGTATTTTGGGCTTCCACTGTCATCCAAAACCTTCTGCACACCAGAATCTCACATTTCAAGCTCTGATACTATTCCTTCATTAGGATTTGGATTGTATAGTTTACAGTCCTTGGATCAGGAGTGATGGTGTGCTTCTTCCATGTGGGCTTAGTT
>NW_022104341.1:17458882-17460388 GCF_000313985.2 Echinops telfairi
TTGAGGGAGTATTTCAGCAAATATTCTAAATAAAGTGTCAAAGAACTTTATCAATCCAGAGATGATTTAACATATTAAATTTATATGGGTAACTTAATTTTATTGTATAAAGTTTGGGAAAATGTATGGAGAGAGTATAAGTTAAGTCCATAATAGTTATATACAAAAGCATCTAAGTATTTCTCAGGGTTACTGAGACTTTCCATTCTGGTTCAAGTACACTGGCCTCAGATAAAGAGCTTGAAAGGATGGATACTAAACTTCACAACTTTGAGAGTGGTGATGAGAGAAGACAGGTGTGAAGAGAATCCTGAAACTTACCTGGAGCAGTGGAAGACAAGTTCCTAAAAGGGGTATTGCATAGCAGCAGGTGTGATGCCAACAATAGACTAAGGATCAGACCTCTCTCCTGTCTTGTTGAGCCCCACATAGGGCCCCAGGATGGCTATAACTTTGATGGAAGAGAGAAACCTGATGGGCATCTCACCTTCGCTGGAGGGTCTCCTACTATATAGTCTGCCTCACTGAGTAAGGGCATGTCAGTGAAGGCATGGCAGAGCTTTCTTGATTTACTGCCCAGAAAGTAGCTATATCATGAGTTGTGTTGGCAAAAACCCTCCAAGATTTCCTGAAATACAATATCATCAATATCCTACCTAGCAGAAATTCTTTTGACTTCTGAAATATGAATAGTAGTTAATCTTAAATTTATGGTACTAATGCTGATTTCTTGGTATTGGAAATAATTATAAATAATTTTACTAATTATTGACAAATTAAGGCTCTGAGTTAATGGCTGAACAGGTATTTCTTGACTCCATGCTCTGAGGGTCTTTCTTCTATGACACTCTGCCTCTCAAACAGTCCAGAATTATCAACATAAGAATATTGCTTGACATGTGAATTCTAATGTTACTCTTAAATATGTCATGAAAGAACTAGAAAATACCTCCACTAATGAGTTCCTTATAATATTTTAAAACAAAATAATCAATAAATCTAGGGAAGGAGAGAAAAAAATTCAACCTGAATCCAGGAAAATATATCAAATAAATATAATCACTTTTGTGAAATCAGTTCAAAGGATAAATATTGAATCTATTCAGAATTTAGTGTTTGTTTCACTTTTTGTTCTTCAAAAATACCATGTTTATCAAAGGTAAATTTGTCATTTTTTTCAATATAATGTTGTTATGTTTTACTGACTACATAAAAAACTTTTCAGTTTTTGTTGTTGTTTTCTTTTGTTGCTTTGTTTTGCTCTGTCTTTTTTTTGGGTGCATATTACTATCTCTGCATGTCTATGTAGATAAGATAGGCGGAATAAACAATCTGGAGGAGAAAGTAATGGAACCAATGGTTTTGGACATGGGACAGGGGGAAGCAAGGGAAAGGAAGTAGGTGTTAAAAAACCCAGGGACAAGGGAATAAAGAGTGATCCAAAATCGATGGAAAGGAGGGAGTAGGAGGTCAGGTAGGGTTTGATAAAGGGCAATGTAATGGAGA
>NW_022104341.1:17461000-17464542 GCF_000313985.2 Echinops telfairi
CTGGACATCCCCTTACAGAAGGGTCACGGGGAGGAGATGAGCCAGTCAGGGTGCGGTGCAGCAATGATGAAACACAACTTTCTTCTAGTTCTTAAATGCTTCCTTCCCCCCTCCCCCACTCTCATGATCCTAATTCTACTCTAAAAATCCGGCTAGACCAGAGCATGTACACTGGTACAGATAAGAGCTCAAAACACAGGGAATCCAGGACAGATAAACCTCTCAGGACCGATAATGAGAGTAGTGACCCCAGGAGGGAAAGTGGAAAGTGGAGGGAGAAAGAACTGATCACAATGATCCACATACAAGCCCCTCCCTAGGGGACGGACAACAGAAAAGTGGGTGAAGGGGGACAGTTGCCGGTTTAAGACATGGAAAAAAAAATTATCAAGGGTTCACGAGGGAAGGTCGGGGACGGGGAGAAATGAGCTGATACCAAGGGCTCAAGTAGAAAGAAAATGTTTTGAAAATGATGATGGCAACAAATGTACAAATGTGCTTGAAACAATGGATGGATGGATGGATTGTGGTAAGTGCTGTCAGAGCCCCCAATAAAATGATTGAAATAATAATAATAATATGAATGTAAAAAGGCCCCCCAAAAAGAATGTTTGCTGATCACCTACTTAAACTCACTGCCATTAAGTCAATTCTGACTTATTGTGGCCCTAGGGGAGAGGGCAACTGGCCCTGTGGGTTTCTCAGACTGCAATTCTTTATGGGAGAAGAAAGCTTCAGAGGGGCTGGGGGTTTCAAACTGCTAACCTCCTGTTAATAGCTCAACATGTAACTCATTACATCATCAGGGCTCCTACTTTATGCAAATTACTTTAATTGTCTTATGCCACCCTATAATGACATAACTGGCTTTTAATATCAAAATGGGGAAAATAAGTTATGGAAGTACAGAATTAATTTTTCTATGGAGAATAAATGAGCCACAGGATGTTTTGGTATCTACAAAGTCAATACTCATGTTTTCCTATTCAGTACCCACAAGAATGCTTACATTTATGCAAATTAATTGCATTTTCTTTCGGGGCATAACTACAGATAAATTGCCTCCTTAGGTCTTGGAGTATGAGAGGTCAAAAGTGATGTTAACTGCCACCTTACTACTCCAGGCTTGGAGAAGTAAGTTTTTAAAGTAGTTTATTATGTAGGCGTCTTCTTACTTCCTAACCTCAAAACAAACTACACAATCACAATAGTCAAAACAACTTGGACTGGGTACAATGATAGAAAAAATGGCACAGAATAAGGAACCCAGAAATAAAACCATACAGACAACTGATTTTTGAGAAAGGCCCAAAATACATTAAATGGGGAAGAGATTGTCTCTCAACAAATGGTGCTGGCAAAATTATATTTCCACTTGCAGAAGAATTAAATAGGACTCATACCTTATTCATGTGCAAAAACAAATTCAATATGGACCAAAGACCTAAATGTAAATCCTATAACTATAAAGATTATCAGTGAAAAAAATTATGTCCATCAAAAGACTTCATCACAAGAATAAAACAGAACCCACACATGGGGAAAAAATGGCAATGATGTCTGGGAAAAATACTAATTTCTAAAATATGTAGAAAACTACAACACTTCAACAAAAAAAGATGAATAATCCCATTTTTGAAATGGGCAGAGGACATGTAGAGACACACTTCACCAAAGAAGACATCCAGGCAGCTAGTAACCATATGAAGAAATGCTTTTGATCACTAGCCATTTGAGAGATGCAAAGCAAAACAAGGATGAAGTACTGCTTCACACTGGCATTGGCAACAACAACAACAAAAAGTGAAATTAAAAAAAAAAACAAGCTGGAGAGGGTTAGGACAGTCTGGAATCCCCACATGCTGCCCTGTGGAAAGTGATATGGCACTTCCTCCAACAACTGGGACTAGAACACTGCATGGCATAGCCATGCATCTCAGTGGTGCATACTCTAAAAAAATAAAGCACAAAGCATGAGTGGATATATGCACATTCATATTCATCACAGCACTAGTCACAAAAGCAAGAAGACAGAAACAACCTAATTGCCTGTCCATTGAAGAATGGATAAACCTTGGTACATACACATAATGGACTATTACACATTGAAAAAGAATAATGATGACACTGAAATACCTCATGACATGGATGCATTTGCAGGATATTATGCTGAGTGAAGTTAATCAATCACAAAAGGACAAATATTGTAAGAGACTACCACTGTAAGGATAAAAACCAAGACAGACTTACATGCCAAAGGGAACAGACTTTGATGGTTACTGTGTTATTCCAGGTAGACTAGAGAAACAAATTCATAGACACTCATATGTGTATAAGAAAGAGCTTTATATACAAGAGCAATTGAATCTTGAGAAAACATCCCAGCTCAGTCCAGATCAAGTCCATAAGTCCGATATCAGCTCATCTGTCCGATACCAATGTATAAATTCCTCTTCAGACTCACAAAACACATCCAATGACACCTAATGCAGGAAGATCACAGGCTAGTGGGTGGAAAGTCTTGTGGATCCAGTGGTGGTAGAGGCATCTCAGCACTGGCAGGGGTCTCCATGTGGCTCCTTCAGCTCCAGGGCTCTGGCATAGCTCCACGTGTCTTGTCAGCAAGCAGGTCTATCAGGGAGTGGGTGTGTGTGCCTGCTCCAGCGAGCTATTTTCTCCTTAGTGCCTCCAAATGAGGTTATCAAGCTGTGACTTGACTGACAGGCTAAACTCCACCCCTTCACTGTTAAATCTCAAAAGGACGACAGATTATGTAATTTACCACAGTTACCAAAATGGGGAAGCAATGGGCTAGAGGGAAGACAGGTGTTTACTTGGATGAAAGGGAAGATTATATCCGACAAGAAGGGGAAAACTGGGTGGGTGGGGGAGATGGCAAGCTCTTGGGAGGTTTTATAAGTTGTTTAATAAAAAAGATGACCTGAAATGACCACCTAATTTTACAATAAAAAGTTTTAAAATTTATTGATCTGCTAAATTCGTCTTGTACTTCCAGTAATAATATTTGATACTTACATAATACTTTACATCTTTTCAAAGTATCTCAGTATTAATGACTATTTAATTTTCACAACAATTTCATGAAGGCAAGATAGCTAGCTACACATTTACTACTAACTCAATGGGTGTGATAGATGAAAAAATAAGGTTCTGTAATGTAAACTGATTAGGTAATATAGTATGGGTAATAAATGATGAAGTGGGTCTAATGATCAGGTTTACTTATTTTAAGGTGTGGCCAGAAAGTAGTCTATGTGATTAGAAGCTGTAGGACTAATATTTTGTAGAAAAAGGATACGATTTCAAAGAAGGCATGAATTTCCTCTTGGCAACCCAAATAGCATTGTTGTCAAACTGATTTTGAGTGATAACTACTTTATAGGATAGAGCAGAACTACTTCAGAGGGTTTTCGAGGTCATATACCTTTACGGAAGCAGACTGCCACATCTTACTCCCGTAGCGCAGTTTGTGGATTTGACCTTTAGGCAGCCAAGTGCTTAATCTCGACACTACTGGGGGG
>NW_022104341.1:17464642-17471073 GCF_000313985.2 Echinops telfairi
ATATTGCATAAATAGGCAAGGACTCAATCTGATTGGATGAGACATGATATCACAGTAGCCTAATTCCACTGTTGTGTGCAATTAAGTTGATGCCAACTCACTAAAACCCCGTAGGACAAAGGCGCCCTGGTGGTGTAGTGGATTAAGAGTTGGGCCGCTAACCCCAGGGTCGGCAGTTCAAAGCCACAGCTACTCTGCAGGAGAAAGATGAGGTGAATTTCTACTCATAAAGATTTGCAGTCTCCAAAACTGTGGTGGCAGTTCTACTCTGTCCTACCAGGGCACTGTGACTTGCAATCAACTTGAGGGCAGTGAGAGAGAGAGAGTTTGAGACTTGCTCGATGGCAGTGGGTGTCAAACTTCCTTACACCGCGACCCTGTCATACCGTTCCTCATGTTGTGGGAACCCCCAACCATAAAATTATTTTCATTGCTACTTCATCACTTTCATTTTGCTCCTGCTATGAATCGGGCAACCCTGTGAGAGGGTTGAGAACTGCTGCTCTGTGGGGTTGTGTAGCCAGAGATAACTATGGGAGATTGCCAAGTCTCGAATGCCAATTTAACACCAGAATGCCTTAACCATCGTGCCACCACTTTCTTCTTAATTACCGTATTTTTAGTCAACTAATAATATCTTTGTTTTGGGGGTGGGGGTGGGGGTACCGCAGGTGGCAGATACAGATAGCACCTACGGTGCAGCAGACGACAGGGTTCTATCAGGAGTGAGCATATCCCCAGGGCCTAGAAATCCTCTTGTCTGAGATTCCTTGTCAGGCTCTAGTCTTGGTTGCAAAAGTAGAACATAAATCGGATGTAGGGCAGTTTCGCACTCTGCAAGAGTGGGGAAACAGCAGGAATTGAGTAGTGTTTGGGGAGGAAACTGCTGCTATTTATCAGGTTGAAAATACCCCCCCCTAAAAATGAAACAGAGAGAAAACTGGTTACAGTAGGTCCAGATCCTCTCGATGCATGCCAGGCCTGATTCTCATCAGCAGAGTTCAACCTGCTGATCAAATGTCACTGGTTCTTCCTGTGGACAGAGCAGGATTACGAAAGGGTGCTCATTTTGGCACTTGAGCGAGCACTTGGTTCCATTTACAGGGATATGCTTCACCTGACACTGAACTGAGATGCTCTGCTCAAGTAAGGCTACTGATTTAGAACTATGAATCTTCCACACGTTGTTTCCCTACACATTTCTTATGTCAAATGTTTTCTTATAAAAATCCCATGTATAAACTCATGGGCTATTGTCAGGTGATTATATACTACTTTGTCAGTGCTTCTAGGATTATCTGAAAAAATAGCACAGATATGCTCCTCACAGGGCGGTGTTCATGCTTGCTTAGCATAAAGCAAAAGCTCGCTCGATACTGGGATGTAGAGCTGGCAAACGGGTTTCCCAGGTCATCAGTTCCCTGATCTCACGGAGATCTTTCCATTTCTTTGGCTGAAAAGATATGTGGAGAGTTTCTTTCTACTTGGGCTCCTTGGTGCTATGTTTTCAGCACTTCGCTATTCCAAGTGTCAGCCAAGGATTAGCAGCATTCACATCAGTTGGGAGCATTGAGTACGGATCCACGTAAAATGAAATCTTAAAAAAAAAAAATCCTTGCCAACTTTAATCTTCTCTTTGTTTATCATGATGTTGCTTTTTGGTCCAGTTTGAGGACTTTGGGTTTCTTTACCTCGAGGTGCACTCCACATGGAATGGTCTAGGTCTGTGATCTTCATGAGTATGTGCTTCACGTCCTCCTCACATTCAGCAAACAAGGTTGTTTCATTTGCATAGTACAAGTCATTCATGCAATCTCCTTCAATCCAGATGCCGCATTCTTGCTCGCACAATCCAGCTTTTCAGATTATTCGCCTCTCCATACAGATTGAATGAATATGGCCCAAGAGAATGGTGAAGATACATAGCCCTTATGAAACTGGTTAGACCTCTCTCTCGTGGGAGAGATAGACCTCGGTTCATGTGAGAAAGAATTCACATCGAAGCCTGGTTTGTGATCCAAGTGAGTTTTATGAAAGTTAGAAGCAGTCTCAGGTTTGACAGTAAATGGAACACAAGCCAGACAGAGTCCGCAGTTTGGGGACCACAGCTCTGGGACCGCAGCCTGACCTACCTGCACTGTGTAGCAGCCGCTGGGACAGAGTGCCAGAGCAAACTTCTGGCTTTTCAGGCCACACTCGTCCCCTCCCCCACCTCCAACACACAACCACCACCACAACCCCACCGCCGCCGGGAGGCATGGTTGATGATACTGGTGGACCCCATTGGCTGAATCAAATTTACCTGGTCTAGATGGGCCAATCCTGTATACCACCCACCTAGGTGTGCCACCCTTCTTGGCCGGGAGCTCGAACCTAGCGAAACCCTTTCCTGATTTTAAACCATGAATTATTTCTTTGTTCTGATCGAACGACTATGCACAGGTTCTGCATGACCTTAGTTAAGTGTTCTAGAATTCTTATTCTTCAAAATGCTGTTCATCATTGATTAGGATCCACCCACTTGAATGCACTTAATAAAACAGAAAAACATCTTTCTGGTATTCTTTGCTTTCAGTCTTGATCAAGCTGATATGAGCAACAATATTTCTTATTCCATGCTCTCTTCTAAATTCTACTTGAATTTCTGATAGTTTTCCTGTCAATGTTCTGTTGCAATCATTTTTAAATTACCTTCAGCAAAATTATATTTGTGTGTGGTATTAATACTGTTTGATAATTCCTGCAGTCTGTTAGATCACCTTTCTTTGTAAAGGGCACAAAGACACCTCTTTGCTAGGTGAGTTTCTATTCTCATGAATTACATTGCCATCTTAAAATTAATATTTTTATCTGGATACAGTTTTGGCTTATATATCAAAAGTCACATCTGGAATTGTTCTCTGTAAGTTATACTTAAAGCTTTTTGGTTTATTGTTTGTTTCATAACAACCCTCATTAATTTTTAACCATATCCTCTGTTTCTTCCTCTTCTCTAAAAACCACACAGGATGATGAAGAAATAAAGTAAAAGCAGGCTTATGAAATAGACTTACAACAGGTTGTTCTAAATGCCCTTACTGAATGACAGAATTTCAAGAAGCAAGACTACTGGAATGTGACCCTAAAAGTTTACTCTTGGTTATCTGAAACTGTCTCATGTGAAACCATTCAGCCAGTGGAAGAAGCTTTACCCAAACCCAGCTTCCTTTAAGATCGATGATATTATTGCACCCTTTTCCAGAAACTACAACTTTCTGTGTTACACTCTGGTGGTGCTGGGCAACTGATCTTCATCGACACTTCCTCTATCACCCAAGCGATTCCTCTTGAAAAGGTGGCATTCAGGCTTCTCTTAGAAGAAAGGGGAGCAACAGGGGTGTGGGGTCTCTTTCTTGCAAAGGACTTATGATGCACCAGCTTGACCTGGGTCCTTCGAACTATTTTATAGGAAGATCAGGAGAATCAAAGAACTGGTGATGGCTCCTGTTGCTGACCTTTGAGTTTCCTCATGGAAGTCTACTTCTTAATGTGATCATGTAAAATTTACCGAGTCTTGGTGAACCTCAAGTGGTCCACTTTATACAACCTCAAGGGCCCCAACAGATACAACACATTGATTAAGGTTCTGGGCACCTGCCATTAACTGGTACTCCATATCTGTAATGTGGAATGAAGCCACTGGCCATATCCATATTTTAACTTGGATAAAATCTATCAATTAACATATATTTCCTTCCACTCTGTCTCCTCTTTTCACATCTATTCTTGGCTAGATTCTATGCCATTTTGTTCAATAATACTTCTGCCCATACCTTAAATTCCCTTTCTCACCTGCCTTTCCACCCCGACAATTTCTACCTGTATAGTTTAGTGACATTGATTGCATTGTTAAAAACTCTTTTTCTTCCCCAAACCATTTCATTGGGATATATAGATATCATATCATTCCATAGTTCAGTCGCATCAAGCAGTGTTGTGTAATTGCTACCACAATCAGTTTCAAAACATTCTCTTCCTTCTTGCGCTCCTTGATGTCAGCTCTCCTTTACTCCTCCCTTCCCCACTGTGGCCCCAGGAACCCTTATTCTACTTGCTGTCTCCATAGGATCATCGATCTTGGGTTTCATGTATTGAAAAACAGAAAAACATATAATGAAAATTCAAGAGGGTGACCCCAAAGGACACGATACATCTGAGATACCCCCAATCTGAGACACACACACAACATTGATTGTGAGTTGGGTAAAGGTTTACAGAGCAGATCAATTTTCCATTCAATAACACACAACATATTTTATTTCATGTCACGGATTGCAATTCCCTCAGCGAAACATCACGTACCCCGCCCCCCTGTGTTCCCTGTTCTCCCTCCTCCTCTGAGCATTCCTCGTGCTGCACAGCCATCATCCCAACCCTTCCCAGTTAGTCACCACCACTGACGCCAACGCCATGCCTCCACGCAAAGTCCCGTCCTACCCCTCTTTACAGTCCCAAACACCCCACTCTTTGGTCACTTGCTATTTGTTTATTTCATCTACGTGAATCTAAAGTGGTTGCTCTGTGGTGACTGATTTATTTCACTCAGTTTAATGCTTTCACAGTTCATGTTGTGGCATGCATCACGACTTCATTTTTCTTTATGGCTGAATAGTATTCTCTTGTATGTACACACATATACACACATACACACATCATATTTTGTTTATCTATTCATTTGTTGATTTTGTCCCACCCTTACCCCCGACCTTTTAATTGTGAAAGTGCTTTGCAGTGAACATTGGTGTTGAGGTTTCTGTTTGCGTTCTACGTTGACTTTTATGTTTATACCAAAAATGGCTTGCTGTGTTATACGGTAGCTCTTCATTCACCTTTCCGAAGGACTGCTGAACATTGTCATGGTGGCTGTACCATTCTACATTCCCATGAGTCACGGATGACGTTGCAGTTTTTCCACAGCCTCACTGACACTTGCTGTTTTTCTTAAAAAAAAAAAAAGCCATCCTCATGAGGGTAAGGTGGCGTCTTTCTGTCATTTTGATTTGTGTCTCTCCAGTGACTAATATGCTTGAAGCGTTTACTGAGGAAGATTAAAGGATTATGCCTGTATATGAAAAATCCAATACGCAGCTGCATGATAAATGGAAAAAAAAGTCTGAAATGTCCAAGGATTTCATTTGACTTGGACCCACAATCACTGCGCATGAAACAACAGTCAGGATATCAAATGTCATATTGAAAATCTGCTGCAAAAGATCTTTATAAGGGTTAAAAAGCAAAGGTACCACTTTGAAGACGAAGACGTGCCTGACCCAACCTATAATATTTTAAATGGCCTCATCTGCATGTGAGAGCTGGAGAATGAATGAATGAATGCCTTTGAGCTGTGGTGGGGGTAAAGAACATTGAATATCCCACGGATGGGTGGAAGAAATAACAAATCCGTGTTGCAGGTACAGCTAGAACGCTCCCGAGAAGGGAGGATGGCAACACTTCGTTTCACGTATTCAGGACATGCCGTCGGAGGGGCCAGGTCCTGGAATGGGCGGCAGGCTTAGTAAAGCAGAGGGTCAGGGAGAACGATGAAGCCTCTTGACAAAATGGATCGATGCAGTGGCTGCCACAAGGGACAAACCTGGCAACAATTGTGGAGATGGAGGGGAACTGGGCAGCATTTCGTTCTGTTGCGCATAGGTTAGATAGCGCTACCTCCACAGGTGGAATCCTTGCCCTGAAGTGACTAAGCCTAATTGATAATCCTCTCCAGCCAAACAGTTTCCCAATGACACAGCACGTGGGACACTATGGCACAAGGGGTCTATGTGAGGACAGTTCCACCATGAGCCACAACCCAGGACTTGGTGCTCCACCCAGTTCCATCTCCCATTCGATTGAGCTCTGTTTACCCTAAGCAGGGGGGCTGGTTCCAGGGGGAAACTTCCTGGAGTGATTCTTCCAAGTTCAGATCCCTGCCCGGCAGATCAAAACCTGTCCTGTCACTGCGAGGTGGGCATCGAGGTACTCAATATATGGTGATTCTGAGTCCCTTTCCATTGGGCACCCACCAAGCTGGGGGTTCCCCCCAATGTCCATAACCACCACTTCCACAGCTCTGGGTGACCACTCTCTGCTTCCTTTCCCATCTGAGTACCCCAGTCTTCTGTCCAAGGGTGCGGGCAACTTCGAGGCGGGGCTCAGTTCATTCAGCTGGGCCTCTATGTCAAGTCGCTCTGGTGTAGCCCTGCATTATGTCATGATGCCTGCGGGGGCAGCGTCCAAAGTCATCACGTGCTTAGTCCATGGCGGTTCACTGAGGGGTGGCTAGAAACTGATTTATAGTGTCTACCCAGGAACATGAAATCTAGTCAATATACATTTTTTATTTTCAGCCTATGTCTACAATATTTTATTATGATTGAAAACTGTTGGCTACC
>NW_022104341.1:17472395-17474772 GCF_000313985.2 Echinops telfairi
GTTTTTTATAGTATTTTTGGCACATAATCCACATATCATACAATTCAATAGCTCAATCATATAAAAAAGAATTGTACAATCATTAACACAATCAATTTTAGAGCCCTTTAAAATGGTTAAATCGTTTTTAAAATAAGTTGTGTAGTTACAATCAGTTCTAGAACTTCCTCCCCTCTCCTGCATACATTGTTTGCTCCCCGAACCCCCTAACCCTCCCTCTTCCACCCCCCACCCAATAAACTCTTACATCAGTTCTTATCTCTGTGCATCTACTCCTCCGTGCTTCCCAAATGGGAAAACCCAACGGAAACAATAAACAAAAACTAAATAAAACGGTCAGGATATAATAATAAAATAAAGATAAAAATACTAATAACGAGTAAGAAAGAAAAGACCACCATCAGTATTTGTGCTCGTTGGGTTTATTGGGCCAACTGGGCCAATAGGAACATATGGGCAGAGTTTAACCAGGGCGCAGGGTGATTAGATTGGCCCTGTGGTCTGAGCCATGTGGGTCCTGTCTCGAGAGCTGGGGGCTCCTTCGAGACCTACTTTGCCCTGCTGCAGGGGCACGCGTCCATTGAGTTCCAGGCTGGGGAGCCTGTTGCTGCATCACCTAAGTTGGAGATCCTGTGGGGCCTGCTTTGCTAAACTCCCATGCCACTACCTGTGGCTGACCCACCTGCAGGCAGACTCTGTCTGTCTTGCCTGAGGGAAGACTCTGCTGTCAGTTTCCTTGACCTTGGACGGGCAGCCCACGTGAGTTGAAGGACTTCCAGTATATTAACTGATCCACGAAAGTGAGTTGAACTGAGCCCTCTGTACTGCTGTGTGTACTAATTAGCTGTTATCTTCCTTCTCACTATATAAGCCTATCCTCTTATATACATATAATCATAAGTGTCCTTGTTTTGTTTCTCTAGAGAACCCTGCCTAACACAGTATTTAAAAAGTCAGGGAAGAAATTTTTGTCATGGAACAAGCAAGAAATACTTGCATTTAGAACAATTTAAAGTTAGGTCAAGAGAGAAGCCAACTGACTAAGTATCCTGTTCAATCAAGCATAATCAAGATTATAATGATCTCTATCTGACAGTAAATTTGTTCGAGACCCTTGCCTGTGGCTAAAGGGGATCCGTCAGTGGCTTAATCTGACTAGATACTCTGCAGATGGGTTTTGGGCTCCTACTGCCCTCCACAGCCTTCTACAAATTGGGTGCTCCCAATCTAAGCTCTGGCACTTTTCCCTCTGTCATATTTAGATTTTGTTATTGTTATCTCTGACTCACACAAGCTGTGTTCTTCCTCCATGTAGACTGAGTTGACTCCTCACTTAGATGGCTGCTTTGTTTGAATACAAGCCTTTAAGACCCAGACACTATTCTGATTGCTAATGTTGTAGCACCATTATCTTCAGTGATCATTTCATGAAGGTGAGTATCAATCAGGGCCATGTTATCAGAGCTAACTGTTCTTGGATTGGGGCTAGAGTCAGTGGGAGTCCAGAATCCTTCTGTATGTCCATGGGATATGCATCCCTCAGGTTGATATGGGGGGCCGTAATATGATAAAATCAAAATTCCATTAAGACCAATTACTCCAACAACAGCAAGAAACCAACCAGCAACCAAGCAAAACCCAAACAAACTAAAGGTACAAAAACAAAATCCCATCGAAATTAAAATGTAAAACATTGTCAATCATCCCCCTGGGGTGTAAGGCGGTTGCATTGATAACATCATCAATTTTTCCAATGACAAAACGCTCTGACATGGGTGTGCATGCATGTTTCGAACCTACAAGATATTAATACTGTCTCTTGTCTGAAATCAGCTCCATATCCCAGGGCCTCTCGTGCCAAAATTTCTCTGAGGTAGGAGGTTCACATAGGCCATTGAGTCATTGAGTCAGTTCTGACTCATCTCAGTACTGTTGGACATAGATCTCCCCCTGTGGGTTTTCAAGGCTGTACATTAGAAACTTGCTCTTAATCATAGAGTAGCTAAAGCAAATGGGAGAAATGATGAAGTCAAAAATTTCAAAGGGCAATTAGAGAACACAAAGCAAAACATTGTAATGAAATGCACAAGGACTTAGAGTTAGAAAACCAAAAGGGAAGAACTTACTCAGCCTATCTAAAAGAACTCAAGAAAAAATGCAAGCTTTAAGCTGCAATCTTGAACGATTCTATGGGCCAAACATTGAAAGATGCAGGAAGCAGGCAAAGAAGATGGAAAGAATACACAGAGTCACTGTGCCAAAAAGAACTAGTCGACATCCCACCATTTATCATCTAGTTTCTGCTGCCATCACTACTCCAGGCAGGGATTTCCAACATGCTCCCCGGTGGCTCTTCTTCCTTGATGGTTCCAGAAAA
>NW_022104341.1:17475995-17479963 GCF_000313985.2 Echinops telfairi
TTGTGATAGTAACAGGTATGTGAAAAACACCACATAAGCTAAGTGTCTCTCAGCCTTAGTTAGTCCCCTAAGTCTCCCCCCCCCACCCCCACTAGTTAGGCTCCTTGTGCTTTCAGGCCTGCAAGAAACAGCCTACAAATAGTTGCTATTCTTTTCTCCAGTCTGTTGTTGTTAGTCGCTGTCGAGTTGGCTCTGTCTCATGGTGACCCAATATGCAGCAGAATGAAATACTTTGTCCTTGGCCATAACTGGTTGTATTCTTGAGCCTGTTGTTGAGACCACTGTGTGTTTGGATTGCCTTACATATCACAGGATTGTTACATTCCCTGGAGCGCCGTGTGTCAGTTATTATCATTGTACATCCACACCGCCTCCGCTTCCCAGCCGGGAGACCCCACAGATCTTAACCTGATCATTTTAGTGCGATTTGTTTTTATTGCTTCCTGTGGGGTTGGCTAAGAATATCAGAATGGTGCTGAAACGAAGGCCAAAGAGCTGGAAATCAGTCCTCTCATTAAAGACTTCATCATTAAAGCTTGAACCCAAAATACTACCAGGATTTCAATTCCATCACATTTAAGTGGATCCTACTGATCAGTATTTCCTTTTTTTATTAAGCACATTTAAGGTTTCCCATGCTAAAGTTTTGTAGGGGAATTCCATGCAGATCTGCAGTCTCTTGAATTACAGAGCAGTATTTATTCAGTGCTGGCTGAGAGGTTTAAGCACATTTAAAGCCACAAGGCGCTCATATATTATTTTTTGGCGTAACTGAAGCAGCCCTGAGAGCTTTGGTGGTGTAGTAGATTAAGATTAGTCTGCTAACCATAAGGCCAGCAGTTCAGAATACAAACCCTTTCGAGGAGGCTTGTTGCTGCTGCCACAAGATTCAGCCTCAGAAACCCCAACGAGCAGTTCTGCTCAGTTCTGTAGGGTCCCCATGTGTTGGCATGATTCAATGGCTGTGAGTGTGGTTTTGAAGAAAGCTTTGTTATGAGTCGTGATTCATTTCAAGAGAAAAGGCAGTAGGTGAGGCATGAGTGGCAGGTTCATGCAGGATTGAGCAGTCTGTAGAACTGACCCTTGTGGATACATTTCAACATTTACCTCTGAACTAGATTACTCCTCTACCCTGTCCCTGCTATAGCGTCTGATATTTAAGCTTTTACTTCCCAACCACTGGCTCCCATTCCTGCAATTGGCATCGCAACAAAACGTCATGTCCATTGTCCAAGGACGTGGAGAAGACTCGGGCCAAAGGTAATATATGAATTTCAGTGTGGGGGCTATGTTGGTTAAGAAAATTAATGTTGGTTATAAGAAACCTAGTCAATGAACTCCCTTAAAAAAAAGTGTGAGAAACAAGCTCTAGTGTTAAGATCTAGGCCAACAAAACAGGGGCAAAGGCAGACACGGGGAAGTTATTTGTGCAAACACATAGACCTAGGATACATTGGATAATAAAACTGTACCCAGATCCTTCCCCCTGGTCAGGCTGAACATCTAATTTATTCCTGCTGAGCTCTATTAACCTCATAGCAATGGGGACTATGGGTAAACTCTTATAGCACTAAGAACAAAAGTATAAAACCAAAACTGAGACTGAAAAGACAGACTGATTTAGTGAGAAGACTTAGCATATTCGAGTTTAAGTGGAGGAGTAGCTGAATTTAAGGTTGGATATTAGTAATTAATTGTTTCATAGCAAAAGGGTCAAAAGGTCTACTAAGCTATACATTGTGGCCTACAGTGATTTTAGGGTCTCATGTGGAACAGCAGGTAAGCAAAATAAATCAACAGCGTGGATGAGAATGAAGCTGTGTTTGGCTAGATGAAAATAAGGGCGGTGGGACTTGGCACCAGCCCCAGAGCACACGAACTCCACTCTCTGGGACCTCTTTCTTCCTCCGCACCCATTGTTTGACAAACCCGCTGTGGCTGAGATTGAGAAATTCAATAAGACGAAATTTAAGAAGGCAGAAACGCTAGAGAAAAACCCACTGCCTTCCAAAGAAACGATCGAACAGGAAACGCAAGCGGGCGAATGGTCATGAGTCGCCGCCGTCAATATGCGCTGCACCTTCTTCTACAAGTGTGGCCTTATTTCCCTTCTGTTAGCTGTTGAACTTTGTAAGATGCAAAGAGGCTGGATGAAGTGTAAATGAGTGTGCAGCCCCTTTTCAATTAAAGAACGACTGACAATGAAGGCGGCGTGCCTGCCTCTCCCATCGGCCTGTCTGGCAGGCAGGGAAGGACAGAACTGGCATGCTGGTGGAGGAAGCAGCTGGGTGAGGTGACGGTGAATAAATAAATAGAGTAAAATTAAACCGGGTCCAAGGTGACTTGCAGGCGTAGATGCAGTTTAATCTGAGTGACACTTGTTGTTCAAATGATTTTAATTATTGAACTGCACAAAGTTGTAAATATGCAAATAAAAGTTTTAAAACCTAGCAGGCGAAGGAGGAGAGGGAGAGGGAGAGGGAGAGAGGGGTGGGGGAGGGGGAGGGTAAGGAAAGAGGAGGAGGAGGAGGAGGAGAAGGAGGAGGAAGAAGATTGTAGAAGAAACATCCAGCGGAAGAGGTAGAGGACACGAAGTTGCCTGAAATATGCAGGACCCTGCCAAGCGTTTCGAATGTCGGAGCAAGGATTGTGTGTGTGTAAGTGGCAGATGGTTCTAGAGCAGTGGTTCTCAATCTTCCTAACGCTGCCACCCTTTAATACAGTTCCTGTTGACCCCCCAACCGTAAATTTATTTTCATTGCTACTTCATAACTATAATTTTGCTCTGTTATGCATTTGGCGACCCCTGTGAAAGGGTCATTCGACCCCCAAAGGGGTCATGACCCACAGGTTGAGAACCGCTGTTCTAGAGATAGAAGCAGGCCAAAGGGCTGCTAAAGGGCTTTGTGTGACCCTAAAATAGGAAACGTACATTTATTTCTCTTTTAGCCAGTTGCAGATAATTACCCCAAAGCTAGCTGGTTGACCTGCTCCCCAAGATTATACAGGGTCCAGTTTCTTAGTTCTTATGTCTCTGCTATCCGCTAAGGCAGCTGTTCTTAACCTGCTCCTCTGTCTGTCTCCAGGCGGGTCTGCCAGCATGCAGATACACCCACATATGAGTGCCCGGTGTGATGACATCATCGTGCCAACCCCATCACATACACCTCGTACAAATACAGGTGTATGTGACAGGGTTGTTGCCATAATGTACTTATGTGGACCAGTCACACACGTGTAGAGAGCAGCTACTGTGTAGAGAGCAGCTACTGTGTAGAAAGTAGCTGCTGTGTTGAAAGCAGCAGTATTGGAGGTAAAATGACACTTTATGGATTATAATTACTGGGTAAATGTAAAATAACCAACTACTGTGGAAAAAAAAATCTGTGCCATGGGAAGTTAATCTGGATTCTGATGGGTCTTTTTATATTCAGCTGTGGTTGATGTGAATACTGCCCCCTTGTGATAGTAACAGGTATGTGAAAAACACCACAGAGAATGGTAAATCTTACGAAACTTTAATGAACTGTATTGACTGAACTATGCCATGTATCACCTTTTGTATTGTTAAAGTTAGTGTTATATATTATTTTCATTAGCAAACCATCCCATGACAATGGATCATGTAGAGAAGAATGTTAAGAAAAGAAAACATAGTGAGGATTTTTTACAATATGGTTTTACCTCCATAATTATATCAGGAATTGAGAAACCACAATGTGTTATTTGTTGTGAAGTTCTATCAACCAAATCTGTGAAGCCAAACAAACTGAAACACCATTTTGACAGCAAGCCTCCGAGCTTTGCCGGCAGGATACCAATCATTTTAGAAGCAAAGCCGATGGACTCAAGAAAGCCAGACTTGACACTGGTGGCAAGTACCACAAACAAAATCGCCAGAGCTATGAAACCTCACACCATTGCTGAGGATTTACTGTTGCCAGCGGCCAAAGACATTGCTTGAGTTA
>NW_022104341.1:17481196-17493909 GCF_000313985.2 Echinops telfairi
ATTTCTGAAAGAGCATAAGATCTCTTGGGAAAAGGTTTGTGGTGTTTGCACAGAAGTTGAAGATGTTCCTGATACAGCACAAGAGGAGTTCAGTGAGCTTATTAATAGCAATGCAATGAGAAATGATTTCTCTACAATGCCATTTACAAAATTCTGGATCAAGTGTTTGCAGTCATATCCTGTTCTGTCTGAGACTGTGCTGCGCCTTCTTCCAACAACATATCTTTGTGAAACAGGTGTTTACAGCTTGTTGGTTATCAAGTCTAACTACAGAAGTAGACTTCTTGTGAAAGATGATCTTCGTTGGTCTCTTGCAAAGACTGCCCTGAGAATTTCTGATCTGGTGAGAAAGAAGCTATCTCCACCTTCACACTGACGTTGGCTTTTTACACATACTGCTGCAAAATGTAGCAATGTAGTTTACTGTTGTTATATAAGACTATTACCCATGCTACACCATGCTTCAAGACAAAATTTAATTTATTTGTAATTAGAAATTAATAATTCACAATATATAATTACATATTGCTTTTGTGCTTTAATTATGTTCAATTTGTAACTATGAAAATACATCCTGGATATCAGATATTTACATTACGAGTCATAACAGTAGCAAAATTACAGTTATGAAGTAGCAATGAAAATAATTTTATGGTTGGGGGTCACTACAACATGGGGAACTGTATTAAAGGGTAGAGGCATTAGGAAGGTTGAGAACCACTGCACTAAGGGAATCCTATCATCTAAAGTCCTGTGCTTTGTGAGAGTGGAGTTGACATCTCATGTTGATTATAGACTGAGGTAAAGAAAGACAGGAGGTAGAGGGTGTTTTAGGGTACCAAAAGTCCCCCTTCTCAGATATATATTAAGGAGAACATTCATTCTTAAAAGAGACAAAGATACAACAGCTGGATGAAGGAGGCCATTCGCCTGAAGTGAAAATGGTATCTTAGAATTCACAGACAGAAATTAGATAATAGAGCATAGAACAAAGGGAACTGTCGCAAATTCTTAACTGGTGACAGTTCAGTACCTCACAGTTACAGGTGGGACAACAGAAGCAAGAAGAGGACCACGATTGACCCGTACATTGTTACATAGAAGTGCTTAGAAGATTGGTCCAAAGCCTTCTGATCCAGGCATTCAGGGATAGGCTGACTGGGCATGACTCATGACCATGTGACCACCTGTCCTGTCCTCAGTACGATGACCTCCATCAAGGACACACCTAGGCAAGCCCTAAAAGAGGGACTGCCCTTCCACTCTCCAAGGCAGTTTGTCTGAGGACAAGATTATCTGTACATTAGGCTAGTGCTCAGAAAGAATTCAGTGGAGGCTCAATCTATTTAAGGATCCTGGAAATAGATTTTGGGCTGCCACTGCCTTTTGACAACTGGGGTGCTCAGAATTTAAGCCCTAAAACAAGGGTAAGCAGTTTCCTTTTAAGAAAGTGGGAACTCCTTGTGCAGGTCACTTCTACTTATAGTCTGCTGGAGATAATTTAAGCATATCACCTAGATACAATGGGTGGTAGAAAGCTGAGGTTTTCTGCTCCCATGAAGATTTACAGCCTCAGAAACCCAACGGGGCAGTTCTCCTCTGCTATGAGTCTGCTATGATTGCTATGAGTCAGAATTGACCGTATGGCCAGGAGTTTAACGTTTTGAGTTATAACGGAGGCTAGGAAATGTTGTTTCTTGATGAGTGGCGATGTGCCCTGCTGTAAAGGGTAAAGGAATCCGTTACTGCAACGAAGAAAAGAAGAGTGAGTACGAGGTCACTATTGTGCTGCAGACACTTCTTTCTCTTCGTCAATGAGATGCATTTAGATTATGTATTCAAAAAAATGAAAAAATTGCTTTGAGAGTGAGGAAATGACATGGGGGGGGGACACATCTGATCTCCTCCAACTTCAGTAGGGAGGAGAATCCAAGTCCACACGAGCCCAAGGCCAATTGCCACAAAGTAGAGGCTAGACGTGCCTCCACCTTCCATCCTTCTTCATCTTATTCTCTCCCTTCTACCACATTTCACTTCTTGGCTGTGTTTGATAAGTCTTTGTAGTGGCCACACAGTACTCACAGATAATACTCATGATTGATAATACTCACCAGAGGCAAAACTCATGGGTTTTATTGCGGAGCCTATCAGGGAACAAACATGGTGAGGATATAGTTCTTTTGTCCAAAGCTCACCCACTCTGTGCCTCACAGTTGCAGTGCTGCTTCTCTGCTCTGTCCTACCATCTCAGCATGACGCCTCTGCTCTGTCTCATGGTCTAGGTGCTGTGGCCTCTCGTGCTTCTTCTGCCTCTGCCATTTCAGACAGGGAGCACCCTGGTGGCTCTTCCTTCTTGATGGTCATTCGAGTCCTCTTCCTGCTTCTGAGACGGCTCACTCTTCTACTCCGCAAGATGGCAAACCCGACCAATCTTCAAGTCAGAGTCCCTTACACCTCATGTGCTGGCTGCCACCCAATCATTAGGTGGGGGTTACAGAAATATGAATTCTCCAAACTGCCATCAAGTCCACGTCGACTCACAGCGACCCTACAGGACAGAGCAGAACTGTCTGTGTGAGTTTCTGAGACTGTAACCCTTTGCAGGAGTAGAAATCCCGGTCTTTGTCCCACAAACACATGGATAGAAGGGTCTTATTGAGCAATTTCACTTCACCACATGGAGACTCTCATCTCTTGTTTCACGAGTCATCTTAAGATAATTCATTTAGTTATTCAGCTTTCTTTTATATAGCACCTACGGTTTGGGGGCATTGCTGTAGGAATTGAAACTCTAGCAGTGAACACAACAATACAAGCCCGAGAGAAGTCGCGGCTCCCACCTCCAAAGTGCCGCTCTGAGTACCATTGGTTTCTCACACTTCCACTCCCCTGTGTGAGCCTTCTACTGATGGCCCCCAGCACCCAACACTGGGCGGAGAGTTTTCTTGGCGAAGGCAGAGTCCCTTCTGCCCTTTTTCCAATACTAAATTAATATCTGTAAGTATGACCGAATGATGCCACAAAATATGATTTTCTTGACTATTTGAAATTGCAGATGAGAAAGTAAAATGGTGTAGTCACTTTGGAAAACACACTGACATTTTCTAAGGAAGTTAAACATACACTTAACATACAACTTAGCAATCCCACACCTAGGTATTTACTCGAGAAACATGGAAACATTTGTGCACACAAACACCTGTCCATAGTGGTTTACAGTGGCTTCATGCATGATCACCTCGAACTGGAAACAGCACAGATGTCCTTTAGCTAGTGAATGGGTAACTAAACTGGTACATGTGTTCAATGGAATATTATTCAGAATGAACAAGAAATGAGCCACCAGTGCAGGGAAATGGACCGATCTCAAAAGCGCTAAAGTAAGTAAAAGAAGTTGGGTACAAAAGGCTGCCTATGCCAGACTGGAAAGGTACACCTATAAGAAGAGAAATCAGATCGGAGGTTTCTAGAATATAGAAGGGAGGGGAACTTTGATTACAAAGGGGCACAAAGGAACTTTTTGGTGTGATGAAAATGTTCTTCTATTTGTTGATTTTGATGGTAACATGACAGAACTATGCACCACAAAAGAAAATTTCCCTATTAACCTGAAATAAAAAATAATAGAAAATAATAAAAATTAATAAAAAATTAATTTTTAAAAACAAATTTACTGGCATAAATCTAACACATCACACAACTCAACAGTTCAAGCCAACACTACTTTAAAAATTAAAAATTGGAAAATAGACTCAAGAGCTATATATATATATCTTCATATTAACATTGACAAGGTCCTCAACCAGGAAAATATTTAAGGAAATAATAATGAAAGACAAAACAAAGAGAGCCCCCCCCCAACCCATGGCCATAGGGGGCCCAGTGAGCTTGCATATGGCCTGCTGGCCAGCCACAGGCTACACCTACCAGAGTGGGGACCACCCCGCATATGGGACCAGCGAAAGGAGGCACAGCAATAAGGACCCAGCCCCACCTCCTGGCAGTAGAGGGACCCTTGTGGAGGCGGCCCCTAAGGTCGCTGCTTAATCCAGGATTTTTCAATTAAAAAAAAAAACAAAAAACACACCAGAATTTAAAAAACAAAACAAAATACCAAAGAGATAAAATTCTTGCCCGCAGGGACCTTACATTAGAATAGCCAATACTGGGAGCCAATAAATAAATAAAATACAGGTAATGATCAGTTCTCTGAATAAAAATAAAGCAAGGTTGGAGAATAAAGAGTTAGAAGAAATACATTTAAATAAAATATTGTGATAGTTTCATATGTCAAATTGGCTAGGTAGCAGTCGCTGTTGAGTTGATTCCCATTCGCGATGACCCAGGTGTACGTATCAGAACAGAGCTGTGCTCTGTAGGGCTCAATGGCTGCTTTCCCAGGGGTGAAGCACTGGGCTATTCTTCTGAGGAATCTCCGGGCGCCACTGAACCTCCAAACTTTGGGTTAACAGTGGCATCACTCAGAGGGTCTACAGTCCCCCATTATTCAAGCAACACTAACCTAGCTGTGAAGATATTTTAGAGATGTTATTAAAGCTTACCTTGAGAGAAATTATTTTATTTTTCACTGATAATGGCGTGTTTATTTCATTTCTTCATTTCCCCCACAATTTTACAGTACACCCTTTAAAAAAATAACTTCTATCAACCTAAAAAATACATGATTAAACTAATGTTGACCTTAATTTCAGATAATATGCTGATCAATTATTTCTGACATTAATTATTTTGATCAAATAAAATATCTGAAAATCTTATTAAACTTTAAAAGTCAATCTACCCAGCTTTTGAAATGTCACATAGCTGCATCTACACATATATTTTTATTCATAGAGCTAAATAAGTCAGAAAATAATTTTGTCTTGACTCAACAAAAAGATATCAACAAGCAAATTTTATCTAGTGACAATAAGGTAAATTGCAAGTATTTTTATATAATGTTATTTTATTCTTCATTTTCATTCATAAATTATTTTAAATTCTACCTCTGAACTGCAGCTTCAGTTTATGTGTGGGAGTTCAACTCTGCCTTTCCCGGTGGTCTTACCCACAGGTTTTGGACCTGCTTAAATAACTCCTACAACCACATAAGCCATTTTCTTGCATCTCTGTTTGAAATGTGACTGATAAAAATAGTTTTGTCACACCCCTTAGATATGATATTTCATTAGCAACTGGAATAAGTAGAGTTCTGCTATCTGGAGCTGGTGAGGGGTAGATTCCAGGCAGAGGGAAACCCTAGTACAAAGGTCCTGTGGCACAAGTGTGCCTGATTTGCTTGTAGAAGAGTAAGGGTGCCACAGAGATGGAAGAATGTTGAATGGGGAGAGCACCGTGGAGCGAAGTTCGGGGATAGGATGGGATCATGTCTAGACCATAATAAGCTTTAGTTCTCTTTATGTGACATGGGAAGCTACTGGTATGTTGTAAGCAAGGCAATAACACACTCTAACTTATGTTCATAAAAGTGCGATTAAACTGATGAGCATGAGATTTAGAGGGACCAGTTAGGGCTTTTCATGGTTGTTCAGGCAAAAGATGATAGTGGCTTGAACTACAATGGCAATGGTGAAGAGATTAGAAATAGACAGATTTAGGAGGTATTTAAAAAGCCGTAGTAACTAAAAAGATTTATCAGAATATTGAATTTGTAGTAAGTAAAAGGTAGAATAATGGATAGATGATTCCTAGAATTTTAGCCTGAGAATAAGCTTCGTGAAGTGATAGGCCAGTCTCAGGATGTCTGTTGGCTAGATAGCGGGGCCTAGCTTTTAATCACTCACAGTCAGGTACGGAAGAGAAGGCTCTCACATTATCTGGCCCTTGTAGGGACGGCTACATCCACCCTGTCTGCTTTTGAGCAACGTGGCAAGTTATAAAAATCCTAGAGACTGCATCAATAAACTACCTTAGGCTCACTGCAGTTTGTAAGGGAGGTTTTTCTGACTACCTTACGTAAAACAACTTACAATAGTAGAATGTGAAACGTGATCTCCTTGCTCCTTGGAAGGCGAAGCTGTCTGTTCCCATAAGGATTTACAGTCTTAGAAACCCACCGGAGCAGTTCTGCTCTGAACTATAGGGTGGATAAGAGTCAAAATCAACTCAATGTCAGTGGAATTTCGTTTCACTTACTACGTCTCTCTGCACAACAGTATAACATGACATTAGCTATGCTTTGGTGAGATCAACATGACAACATGTGGGTGACTGATGAAGTTGGTGAGAACCTGGGGACTGAGAAAGTCCAGCTGAGACATAATGAAGACTTTGAAATCTGCATGATGCTGTTAGGAGATGAAGAAGAGGGGATCCTTTTGTGTTTCGTGAGCAGGAGGTCATTAAGAAACCCAATGGCATGGTGTTTAATTGCTCTGTGCTAACCAAAAGGTTCAGAGAGGCCTGGTGGCTTAATGGTTACACCACTCCGAAGGAGGAGGACTGGGCTTGCCACTCTGGTAAAGAGTTCCAGCATCCGAAAGGGTCAGGGGCAGTTCTAGCCTATCCTACGGGGTCGCCATGAGTTGCCATCGACTCCGCGCCAGTGAGCTTGTGTTTGAACCCCCAGTGTTGGTGGTTCTGTGACTGTGAGGCAAGTCAAGGTTTTGAGCCTAGCCTCCCTCGGTTCTTGTTCCACTTGCAAGAAAGAACTGAGACAAAGAACAACATTCAGACCAGCTTCAGCGGAAAGGTCTGAGATGGAGGAGTAAGTTTACTGGGAGAGGTCCTTGGGTCCCCAGTTAATCCGAGCACCGTGTAGCATGGACTAGATTTGTAGTCTGCAAATGGCAGACCTTCCACCATTGGCTGCCTTTCCTGGTGGGGTTTCGGCTATTGGCTGGCTTTCTGTAGTGCGCTCCCCTTTCCAGGTACTTGTATCCCTGAACCCTCGAGTTTATGCTGTGTCCTTGTTTCCAGGCCCCCAAACTTGTGGGGGTAGTGTGACCATCCTGTCGTTCCTGCATCATACCCTGTCACTCTCTGTTTCTTCCACTGGCGAGGACTTGTGTCTTACCTGCTCTTTACCTCCCTTTGAGCTGGAGAGGCACGCGGGAAGTGTGCTCCACCTCCCTTTTCTCCTTCCTCCCCTGCACCTGGTTCAGTCTAAGCTAACTCACCAGCTACTCCGGAGGAGAAACACAGGGCAGGCAGCCTGCTCCCCTCGTGATTACAGCCTTGAAAACCCACGGAGCAGGTCTGCTTTGTCCTATCAAGTCTTTCTTGAGTTGAAATGGATTCAGTAGCAACGGGTTTGGTGTTGAGGCTGCGTGTAAATAAAGACACGCTGAAATGAACCCGTTCCAGATGATGGGTTAGGAGTTACTGAGTGGAGGCAGGTGTCTGCTCCATTGCAGATACTCTCTCTGGCACAGTGAGCCCCGAGAGCCAGCACGCCACGGGACTGCCTGGTTTTCCCTGGTTTCGCAAGTTTTCCGCCTTTCACAGAAACACAGTCTGACCACTTTTTAATTGCTTGTTTTAGTGAGAATACGTTTGAGTTCTCCTTCTCTGACAGGTTTCTTTCTGCCTTATTCCATTTCTGGTTTTAGAGGCTTTACCGCACAATCTTCTAAGAAGTGCTGAATAGAAACAGGAAAGGAAAGCTTATCAATTCTCACTCAGACTTAGCCATGAGGCCCAGAGGGGAGAGTTAATAGCTCTGGGTTCATGTCTCATCTCTACCGCTTCTCTGTCTGACCTTGAGCAATTTATTTGGCCGCTCAAATCCTTAACATGCATTGCTGTAGAATGGGACAATACTCATTTTATCCTATAGTTGTTGTGAGAGATTCCCTCAAGAAAATGAGTGCTCAATAAATGGCAATTATGGTTCATG
Organism: Echinops telfairi; assembly: GCF_000313985.2. Lineage (NCBI taxonomy): Eukaryota > Metazoa > Chordata > Mammalia > Afrosoricida > Tenrecidae > Echinops > Echinops telfairi. The sequence continues at coordinate 17,489,055 of NW_022104341.1, forward strand.
GTATACTTTGTCTTAATCACTCTCATTGTCTCCTGAATATACAGTGACGTTTTCCGGCAGATACATGAGATGCTAAATAATATCACAATAGATGGACTATTGAAGCAGCTTTGAGAATCGTGGTATCTTTTAAGGTAGGTTTTAAACAAATTTGGGAAAACATCAACAATACTACTCTTCTCACTAATTTTGTTTCTTTGAAAAGCAGTAACAAAAGCATCAGTAAAAAAAACTTATGCCAGCATAAAATGAGTTTTTTTCTGTCATGAAAAATGAATTTATGAAGCTATTTAACAATATATATCAGTTTTGATTTTTTACATGAGATTGATACATACAAACCACATAAAACATATCTAGGGTTTGGAATACTTGTAAAATGGCTAAAGATATCTTGAAATAAAAGAAAAGTTTGAGGATTATATTAGAGTTTAAAAAAATCAGAGTGCTATGTGTTTAAAAGCCTACGATATAACTATATTTACAATATATTTTGTAATATATTGTACAATATAAATATATTTAGGAGTCTTGTTTGAGGGTACAAAAGAGACCTCAATACCAAATGTAATTTAAGGAGAACTGTTATGTGTCCAAAGCTGATGTCACTGGGCTTTTCAACCTCAGAGAAAAGACCGCAAGTTTCTCCCGAGTGGTTTGTCAGCACCCCAGAGGGAGCCACACACACAAGGCATCAAGACAAGACAGGACAAGACAGCAAGTGGAGCAAAGATTTAGTAAGCGAAGTACACTTCAACCACGAAGCAGGGGGCCTCCAAGTTTGAGGAAGGCAGTGATGTTTAGGGGTAGATATTGGATTTTATAGGGGGTGGTTGGTTGTGGGACCCCCCTGGTTCACCTCAGCCCTTATCCCGCTCTGTGTTCAGATGAATTATACAGACAGGACTGGTGAAATGGACCACGGGAGGCAATTTTGAGATCGGTCATTCAGACCCCTAGCTGACCTTGACAAACAATTTTAGTAAGTCTTGAAAGAGACACAGACAATTCAAAGATACAGACTCATCAACCAGATGAGGGAGGCCACGAGCATGAGTTCATAATGATATCTGAGGATTCACACTCAGAATGCTAGTTAAATAAGGAGCAGAACAAAGGAAACAGTCATACATTCATGGTTGGTGACAGTTACAAGTGGGACTACAGACACGGACACAGGACCATGATTGGGACACGTAGATGTCAGACAGAGAGTTTACAAGATTGGCCTTCTGACCAAGATAGTCTGGGCCCGATGATAGGGTAGACTCATGACTACTGGACCTCCAGTACTGTCCCAGTAAGATGATCTCCATCAAGAACATCCCCAGGCAAGCCCCTCAACTAGAATGCCTGGGCAGGCTGGAGGGGTGCACTCTGCCTGAGGGCAAGACTATCTACATCTTTGGTTAATGATCAGAAAGAGTTCAATTGAGGCTTACCTGAACTCTGCAAATGGATTTTGGGCTTTATCTGTCATCCATAGCCTTCTGCAAATGGGATGCCCAGAATTTAAGCTCACACTCTCCACATAGATTCAACCTCCACTGACTTGTTTTTAACCAATGTGCAGAGTGTATTAGAAGGTTGATTATTACCACTGTACCCACCCACTCACTCTCACTCACTGTCATCTAGCGGATATTAACTTACTGTGACCCTACAGGACAGGGTAGAACTGCCCCCATGGATTTCCAAGACTGTAACTCTATGGGAGTAGAAAGGCTCGTCTTTCTCCCAAGGAGCGACTGATAGGTTCAAACTCCTGACTTGGGGGGAGCAGTCCTATGCCTAACCACTATGCTCCTAGGGCTTCTTTGCCGCTCCCCCTAGCATCCTTGTTTAGTTCTTTCCACTATGCTATGGTCCTGTAGGATCTAATATTTTGACAATATATTCTGAGAACTATTTTTTTTTTGGTAGATTTTAAAAACCACACTTGGGCAAGCAATGGGGACTATTTCTGCAATAGGTCTAAATAGAATTGCAGACAGCTGTGTCCTGTCCTGCGGGTTCAAAGGAAGGAAAGATCAGCATTGAACCCAGTCACATTTCAAGCAGCATTGTGATGGAAAACCAGCTGTTTCATGTTCATTTAAATAAAGCCTTCTGCGAAGGTTCAGCTTGGGGTTTTTTGGGTGAGTGTGTGAGGAGGTCTCAAGCAGAAAGATTAAAGCCATGGTGTTCTTCTCCTCTCTCAGCTTTCCCTTTAAAACAGTTTTAGAGGTTGTACTAGTCTGTCAGCCAGACATGACGAGTCCAGGCCTGTGTGTCATAATCTGTTTTCCACTCGGCTGGCATTAGTCAGGGCCAGAGTGGCTGTTAATATTTCCAAACACATTGTCTTTTCCTGGCCCTGAAAATTTCCTTTTGAAAAAGAATTGCAGGAAAGAGATGAAAGACCACAGAACTCCTGAACGTAAGGGCAAATTTCGCAAAAACAAAAAAAACTCTTGTGGATTATAACCTGCACGGTTTCAAAGGCTCTATGCAATATCTGATCCTCTTACACTTTTCTTTCTTTCGTTTCTGCACTTAATTAAAAAGTTTGCAGATTCTTTTCTAAACAGCATTGTTAGAAAAAACACATCACTGAGAAAGGGTACCGTGTGTATCTGAAATTGCAATTTCACCTGGCCCCAGTATGTAAATTTGCTACGTTTGTCAAACGGAGCCTAGCAAAGTGGGTAAGGAGCTGCTAATCACGATGTCATCGGTTTGAACACAGCAGGCTTCCCCAGGAACAAATGAAAAAAATGCTTTTTTTTTGGGTCCTAAAACAAGCAGCCATCCAAGTGAGAAAAATGCTTCTGTAAAGATTTAAAGTCTCAGAATCCGAAGGGGCAGGTCTGCTCTGTCCTCTAGTGCCCTACGGAGTCAGACTTAACTCCTTAGCATCCAGTTTGCATGTTTGGTTTGATCGAGACCAATTGGGGATTACAAAACAAAATTTTTTTAAAAAGTGGAGATTTCAATGTGCTAAAGTTGGCAACTTTTTTCTAGACCAATTAAGCCGTTTTGCTTGTCTTAGCATTATATAGAGTAGACATCTTTAAACCATTTCCGAATAATCTTGTAGCTACAACACCCGCTTTGCTCTGTGAAACAGTTACCAGTTGTCCTCTAATCGCGTCCCTCTGTGCGCAGCAGAGCGCTCACTGACAGCCCGGGTTGCTCAACAGCAGTTGCACATCTAGTGTCACGGCACAGTGTGGGCGCGGTTGTCGTCGGCCGACTGGGCGGACCGGCTCCGCCCGGGGCTGAAATGTGCTCCAAGTTGTAGGAGAACCGGAAGTTTGCCGGCTGCTGGCTTCTCAGGTGAGTGTCTCCTGTGTTCTCTGTATGGCAAAGCGATTTGCAAAGCCTTTAACAATGGAATCCAGCGAGGTGCCAGCCAGAGCTAGGGTAGGGGGAGTGCTCACCTGGACAGTCGGTAGGTCGCACAGGACCGAAGCTATCGAAGCTATCTAGTAACTTGTATTGAGCGAATGAGTTAGCACAATAATTATGCCCGTGTCTAAGGAGTTTTAATCCCAGGGAAGTGCTGGTAATTCCCAGAGCCCTGCTTTGGGGGAAGGCTGAAAAGCAATGATGATTCCTGCCAGACCTTTTTCTTGTAACTTAAAAAAATTTTTTTTTTAAACTATGGGAATTACTTTTCATATTTTAAGTCTGATGACATAATTATCTAGATGAAGGTTATTTGGAAAGTTAGTTTGGTTTAAGAGTGTGTATATGAAATGGAGCCCTGTGATGTAGTGGTTACACAGGGGCCTGCAATTCACGTGGTCGGCTGCTCAAAGCCACCAGCAGCCCCGCGGGAGAAAGACTGGGCTTTCTACCCCTTTAAACAGTTTACAGTCTCAGACACCCCCCGGGGGTCGCTATGAGCCAGCGTTGACTGTTGGCAGAGAATGAGTGGGCATGAATGTGTGCGTGTCGGTTTTAAATCGACAGATAATATCGCGTTTCTCTCTCTCCATCTTCAGTGTATCTTTAGCATTTAGCAGGTCTTTGGGGTGTAGGGGGTAGGCGTCGGGCTGCCTGGGAGAATGCAGACTCTGCCCCTGTAAAGCTTTCCAGTCCCAGTCAGCTCAGGGGCAGCGAGGTTTCATTTGCTTTCTTTAAAATCAGCAATAGTCTATGCCAATCATGGCCCCTTTCCTTCTTCTGTAAGTCAGTCTGCAACGGTCATGGAGTGATCTGCTGCCATTCATGATTTTGTGACAGCTTGGTTTCCATATCCCTCTTAAGTGGCTGAATATGTGTGAATCCCTAAGTATTATGATGGCCTTATGGTGACGGCCCCTTATCAGGATAATGGATCTTTGCCTTGTTTAAGATTTAATACATGAGCTACTCTAAATTATATTTGAATCTAGGGTTTCTTTTCCCCCTCTGCCCTAGTGGATTGCTCATTGGATTGCTAACTGCAAGGTCAACAGTTAGAAATCTCCAGGTGTTTCTCCAGAGAAGGGTGAGACTTCCTATGCTAATAAAGATGGATAGCCTCAGAAACGCACAGGGGCAAATCTTCTGTGCCCTAGAGGGCTGCTACGAGTTGGAACGGACCCGATGGCAAGACATTTGGGACTTTTGACTTTTCTCCTCTAAAATAGTATCCACCATTACACTATCATCATGCAGAATAGTTTCACTGGTAGAAATAGACCCTGTGCTTTGCCTATTTACCCTCCCCCCTTCTCCTGCATCTCTGACAACCACTGATATTTTAGTGTCAACAACCATTGGTTTCTATAGGGAGCTAGACTTTTTAAAGCTTTGTTCAATGGAGTAAGGTCTAATAAACCATTTCCATAAAAAATTCATTGCCATCAAATTGATTCCGACTCAT
>NW_022104341.1:17494423-17500924 GCF_000313985.2 Echinops telfairi
AAAAGTGGTTGAAGGGAGACATCAGACAGTATAAGACATGACAAAATAATAATAATTTATAAATTATCAAGCGTTCATGGAGGTAGGGTGTGGGGAGGGAGGGGAAAAATGAGCTGATACCAAGGGCTCAAATAGAAAGCAAATGTTTTGAGAATGAAGACAGCTACAAATGTACAAATGTGCTTGACACAATGGATGTATGTATGGATTGTGATAAGAGTTGTACGAGCCCCCAATAAAATGATTAAAAAATAATAAGAAAGAACACAGGCAGAAGCCTTGCAAATTTGACTCATTAAGTTCAATAAAGCATTAATTGTTTGGTAAAAAAAAAAGTCCTCCCAGAAGAGCACAATTACATCAGATTGACGGTGGTAGTGGGGGGTGGGGGAGGAGACTAGGAAAGACTCCAAAGAGGGAAGCAAGGAAGACAATTGTGGTGGAAGGCCTGGTTTATGGTAATGACTGTGCTGGATTAACATCTGGAATCAAATGCTATTGTAGTCCATCTTCAGAAAAATGTCCTTGATATTTACTGGTATTCTTTCTATTTTACATGGAGGTAAGGAAGGCCCAGGAAAGCTAAATAATTTATTCAGGGTGACTAAATAGTGCCCGCAAACTCAAAGTTGGGTCTATAGGAATTCAAAGTGCATATTCACACTCTGGTGGATGACATTTTAAATAGATCTTGAAAGAGAAGTGAAGGTTTTATTTTTTAAACAAAAAACAAAACTAGAGTAAAAGCAACTGAATATTTGAAAAGCAAAATGAGAAAAAATATCTAAGTAATACAATTATGGTCATTTTATGCTGTCTTTTAAAACAGTTTTTACATGCGCATATACTATAGTATTTTAAAAATCATTATAAATCCCCCTGTTGTTGTTGTCAGGGGCTTTTGAGTCACTTCCAACTCACAGTGACTCTTGTAACCACAGAACAAAGCTCCACCCAGTTTTGCGCCATCCCCACAATTGTCCCTACATTTGACCCAGTGGTCCAGCCACTGTGCCAAACAATCCAGCTTGTTGGCGACCTTCCTCTTTTACGATGCTCCCCTTCTTTACCAAACATGATCCTTCTCCAGGGACCGGTGTCTTCTGACATGTCCAAAGTACAGGAGACGAAACCTCTCCAGCCTTGCCTCACTAGATGCCTACACCTAACTATACACAAAAAATGAGCACGATACAATCAGATTAGTAAGGAGCCCACGTGGTGGAGTGGTGACGTGTTGCCACGAGATCCTCATGGTTGTCAGGGGAAAGGACCAGCAGCCGCACCAGAGAAGACTGGGTTTTTTACTTCGGGAAACAGTTACAGTCTCAGAAACCCACAGGGGGTCAATAGCAGTTCCAGTTCTTTTTTTGTATCAGATTAGTGGGTACGCATTGGGCGGCTAACTACAAGGTCAGCAGTTCAAAACCTCCAGGGACGCCATGGGAGAAATGCCTGGCTTTCCCCCTCCCGTAAAGAGTTGTTCGATAGGGTCACTGTGAGGGACATGGACTTGATGGCAGTGGTTTGTTTTTGTTTGTTTTATTCGCTTCAAGGGAGAAAGCCTACTCCTCTTCACATCCTAAAAACACACACTCTCCTAAGGGGCAATGCTGTCGAGAATGGTGAAGAGCATTTTGTTACAGGTTTTCATTTTCCCTTTTCTTTCGCAGTAATATGCATTGTGATACACTACCTGACAGCTTGCAGTTTGCTTGTTTTCATGGGGCAGGAGCATGCTTCTACTAAGTACCTGCAGATTCATGTCATTGCATTTTTGTGAAGTGAATCATACTTGCAAATTTAAAAAAATGCGTAACTTGCAGCAAACATTCAATTGTGTTTGTATGTCATCTTTGTTTTTGTCTACTCTATTTCGTTCTTTTTAAAAGATAAACATTATACTTTCGCTTGGATTGAACATCGGGTATTGTGTTTTGTCAAGAGGCCTAGGGCCAGAGAGAGATGTAGCTGCCGGCACAGCTGACAGTAATACTGCAACTAAAAGGTGTCTTTACTGCTTTCAGACCCCGACTTCTTATAACCTGTTAATTTTATTTTCATTTAGATTATCTTGTGTTTTTTTACTCTTCCAAATAATCTGGTATAATTTTATGGGTTTTCCTGGTAGATAAATCTCTTTAGAAGTAAAATGTCTAGGTCAAAGTTTAAGTATATTTTGGCTTAGTAAGCCAAAACCAAACTCACAGCCTGCCCTGCCTTGTATCAACCCTCGAGGCCAGGGTGGGAGCGTGCCCGTGTGCAGGGTAGAAAGCCTCATCTTTCATTGGCAGAGCGGCTGGTGGTTTCCAACTGCTGACTTTGTGGTTAGCAGCCCAACCATAATCACTGTGCCATCAACGTCCATTTGGGCTTAGTAGGATAGGATAAAGACGTTCTTCCAAAAATTCAAGGAGACTTCAAACGATTTATAGAAAAGTGGAATTAAAAGATAGATGGAAATTGTTCACAAGCTTTTCGAAGCTACCCTTTACATTCTTCATGATAAATGCATGGTAGTTTAGACGTAACATGCAAATATGTGTTTTTTCCTTTTCCATGTAGTATGTATTCATTTTTTATGGGTAGGCATTTTGTTGTTTTTGGTGCTGTCGTGTCGCTTCTGGCTCACAGCAACCGTACACACAACAGAAGGAAACGCTGCCCAGGCCTGTGCCATCCTCATAGTTGCTCTTATGTTGGAGCCCATTGCTGCAGCCTCTCTGTCAGTCCATCTAAGGCAGGGGCCCTCAAACTTTTGTAAATGGGCCAGTTCACTGTCCTTCAGACCCGTTGGAGGGCTGGACTATAGTTTAAAAAAAAAAACGATGAACAAGTTCCTATGCACACTGCACATATCTTATTTTGAAGTAAAAAACAAACGAGGCAAAAACACCTGGTGGGCCGGATAAATGTCCTCGGCGGGCTGCATGTGGCCCATGGGCTGTAGTTTGAGGATGCCTGCTCTAACAGGTGGGGAAATGGAAATGCCAGGCAGAAGGCAGGCATGAATAGAAAAAAGCGGGCCACTTATTACAGGAGTAACCAACAATATATTGTCACTAGAGTGTAGGGAAAACAATTCTTGAAATGTAAGTGTGGCAAAGTGAAATGACTCAATGTGGCCCTTCTAGCCAGTCTGTAACTCCCACCAAAAGACTGAGTGAAAGCATGCACATAAAGTGTAGGGGACGCTCATTTAGGAATCAGTCAGTTTTGCTATTCCGCTGGGTATGTGTCCGAGATCTTTGGGAGGAAAGGAGGCAGCAGCACACAAGTAACAATCTACTGCACCCCCACCCCCACCCCACCCCACCCAGTCAAGCTGAATGCCAACAGATAGGAGTTTGGCTTGTCGAGTTGAGTTTGGCTTGTGGAGTTGAGTGCCCTTGGACACTTACCTGCCTTAACGGGGCTTTGTATTCCTTGCCCCAGCAGGGCAGAGGCAAGAGGCTGTGTGGCTGAGAGGCCTAGGGCCAGAGAGAGAGATGCAGCTGCTGACAACAAATACTGCAAACAAAAGGAATGTGTCTTTAATGTTTTCAGACCCTGACTTCTTATAACCTGTTAACTTTCCTATGAAACTCCTTAATCCGGAGTACTGTCTGTGAATTCTGTTTCATTGCCAGGGAATAGTGATGTTGAACCCAGCAGAGAAGTAGGGTGCTGTGGGAGGGAGAATTGGTGTCAGAAGAGGTAGTTGGAGGGTAGAGGCATGTATGAGAAAAGAGAAAAAGAAAAAATATAATAATAACTAGGAAACAACCGAAACAAAACAGAAAAGCATACATAATTCAGGTCTCCTCGCTGACCTTTATGACTGTCTCCCCACTGGTCCTGGGGAATTCAGAGAACTGCCCCTCCTACCCTGAAGTCTATTTGGGGGCCTCCTCAGAGGGTCTGTGACTTTGCTTTGCTCCCACTGCTGATCTGTTATGTTCCCTTTTGGGTTCGCCCCGCTGTGGGGGTTCAGGGCCCTGGAGCTACTTTTTAAAACACTGTTGAGAGAGAGAAATTGGGCCAATGTCGGCTAACTCATAGCTCAATACTTGAATTATTCATTGTTACAGAGTCAATCTTTTCAAGCTGGACATTATTTACACAAGCAATTGGAGTTGGTTGTCAGGGAAAATTTACAATATTCACTGAGACTGTCAGTCACAGGCTTGCCAGAATACAATATAGCTTACTACAGCACATAGGGCGCTGATGTAGTTCAGTACTCTGGGTATAGACGTTACCTGCATCTTGAAACGCCATGGATGTTCAGACTTCAGTCCTCAGGTTACAGGTGTGCTTGAGGTAGAGTCCAGTTCCCCTAGGGGAGTTTCTGGACTGGATCTCTGGCGCAGGCTTTGGAGCGTGTTGTGCCAATTGTGATGTATCGAGCTGCCACCAATCATGGTTCTGTGGCAGTTTCCTTTGCCCTCTAATGCCCTATTTTTCAAGTAAACAGCTTTATTGGGACCTAATCCACATATCATACAATTCAGTAATTCAATCACATCAAGAAGAGTTGTACAATCATATTTTAATTTAGCAACCTCTGTCATAATCTACTTTTCACTGCACTCAGCACGATAGCAAGGCTGTTCGCATCCCTGGTCTGTGTTCAGAGGGATTCACTGGAGGCGCAGTTCACCTGTATTTCCCCTTACTTTTTTCCCCAACTGATACAACATTTAAATGGACGATAGGGGCATCAATAGGATGTAGCATTTTAACCTATGTCTACTATAATTGTCTCTACAAAACTCTTTAGCTGATTACAAGGCTGTTCACGTCCCTCGTCAACATGTGTTTGGAAGTTGAGGTGCACAAAGTCAGTCACTTTTCTTGATGGTGGCCAAGGCGGATAGGCCATAGAAATGGGTTCTAGTGCCAGTTCTTCTACCTGAGAAATGCTACCACTAAAGGTCTGTCCAGTGGGACTTGCTTCACGTCCCTTGCCTCAAGATTCTTTTCAGCAAAACCCCAGGGCGAGGCATTTACCTAGGGCAGTTCTGGTAAACCTGCCTCAGGTGTTTAAAATCCTGGGAGCCAACAATGCCGTAGGGCTGAGTCTCCAGCCAGTCATGCTAGGGTCAGCGTCCTTGTCTGGGACCGTGGTCTACAGCATCACCAACAAGCTTCCCTGCATCTCTTGGGGTGAAACCTTGTTCCTGATGCTTCAGATGACCGCCATCCGTGTCCTGGTCCTGCCCCTCGGAGGACAGGCTGTGAGAGGTGTTGCTTTGCTGGCCTGCTGCACTCTGCTCCTCTTGGCGCTGCTCTCACCCCTGACATTTTTGCCTGTGGTGAAGGGGCGCCTGCTCAACGCCGTCAACTACCATCGTGGGCACATGGGTCAACTCTCTATCATAAAAGTCTTTCTGTTGTTTGGGGCCCCCCTGACCCATGCAGGGAATTGGAGACCCTCTCATGGCTGGAACCTTTGTGGTCTCCCTCTGCCGTGGCCTCATAGCAACTCAGCTCCTCTATTCTGGAAGGCTAAGTCTTCCCCCTAGCAGAGCAAGGAGCAGGAGGGCTGAGAGTCCACTGATCCTAACTCAGTCCCTCTCTTCAATCTGAGCCAAGTCTGCTGGTGAGGTCCCAACCAGTCCCACCCACCCCGTCCCCTCCTACCTACAACTTTCACAATTGAATCAATATTTTTTTACTTTATAACACTTGGTTTATAAGCTTACATTTTGACAGTTATGGACTGCTGCTCATGTGCCTATTTAAATAATTTGTGATTTCCCCTTTTGCTGCAATTCCCAACTACTTGCCTCGTCCTTTTCCTTTGGAACCCAGAGGGCAGAGCCTGGGCCTGGGACTTGGGGCTGCCTTCTGGACCCCAGAGCTGGGCCGGAGGATGACTAAGGCAGGGTCCCAGGGTGGAGTGAAATGCTTCCTGCTCTGGTGTGTCCTGGAGGGAGGGAGTGGAGAAGCCACTGGTTCCTGCTGCAGCAGGAAGGGCTGGTGTACAGAGATGGAATAAAGACTCAGAGACAGGACTTAATGTTTGTTTTGTTTTGTAACAAAAAAGTCTGGAGCCAAATCTTGAGATTTTGATATTTCAAATTTTGCTTACTGGAAATGTGAGGGAACTACCATAAGAAAATCTGGGGCAAGAAGTAGTCTCGAGGAAAGACTAGTGAATGTTATTTCAGACCAATTGAGCTTATGAGCCTTTAAACAAATCCATACACCATGGGAAACAGTAAAATTGTTGTGGAGATGTAGGGTGGGCGCAATGGAAAGACTTGGGGAATGTCATCCCAGAGGTGAAAACCAGGACCAGGGACAAAAAGAGAAGAGGGACCAGAGCAAGGTCCTGGGCTTGGTTAGCTTCATGAACGGGGTGTCAAGAGGACTGGACTTAATCAGCATGCCTGTTTACCCGCACGGACATACTTTACGTTGGTTGTACAGCAGAGTGCAGGGGTGGAGTCTAGCTTGTCAATCAGATCATAGTCAATGAGGCTTCTGTGTGGGCATGGCCTTCTCCTGAGAATT
>NW_022104341.1:17501867-17511321 GCF_000313985.2 Echinops telfairi
CTTCTTTTTTCAGTCCTGGGTCATTGTGAGGGCCTTGTGATCCGGATGAAAGCTCTCTAGCATGTAAAGGGATACTCGCCCCTAATCATTTTTTCCAGGTAATGAATGAAGAAAATAGAAAACGTACTTGCCCATGATGCTGTGATTAGGAGAACCAGAGTCAGAATATAGAGTTCCAAATTAGTTTTTCAATTGAGTGGTTTTCTCCACCTTTCTCTTGCTTTCACTGAAGTACTAAAATCTTTTTGGAAAAGCCTTAAACCATCTAATAATTTGTCAGATCTGACAGATCCCAACTTGGTATTCCATGTGCCATTTTTCATGCCCTGTGTTTTTTAGAGCCTCTTCTAAATGCCCCAACTGTATTTGGTAATTTAGAAAACAGATTGTATTCCTCTGTGCCGCCTGCTGGGAAAATGAAGTCTGAAACATTTTTGTTTTGTCTGGGGATGTAGAAATACTTGACCTATGTATCCGTGTTCTTGAAATTTGAGATTCAGCTCTCAAAGTCAAATTGCTTCTTGATGTGGAAGGCTTCTCCGAAGGTGAAGTTCAATTGCTGGAGAGAAGAGGACTGCACCTTCTGGAAGAGGCTGCGCCGAGTCTTGAGCAAACTGAATGCAGGGCAGATGCGAGAACTATGCGAACATGTGTGTTGTCCGACCTTAGAGGTTTTCAGAAAAAAAAGTGAACACATCCTGGTGATATGGAAAAGTAATGGTGGTGATGATTAATAACAATTTATCATTTATTGGAAGCTTACCATTTTCAGACACTGAATTAGTTGTTTTCATATCAGTTTTCTCTGGAGCTTAAGTTCTGTGAGAGAAATCTCGACATCGCCACGGAGACTTTTCTTGAGTAGACTCAGCGCTTGAATAGCTGTGGCTCAGACAGGCCGTGTTTCATTCCGTTGTGTGTGGGATCGCGATGACTTAGAACAGACGTGATGGTGATGGGCGGCAGCGAACACCACTTCCCTCTCCGCCCTTGTTAATTTTCCTAATGAGCAAGAGGTGGTGGCTGCGTCTTAGTCACTTCTCTTTCCCATCTTGTGCTTCTTGCTCTAGAAATTCCCAGTAAGTTCTCTACTTTGCTCTGATCAGAGTAACATTTTAGAGTTGAAGGTGTTTTTGAATTTCTCCTGGTGTATCTGCTATATCTTGTAAATGAAGAAAGGAACACTTCAATGATGGCTGACACTACTTAGTAGATAGCAAGGACTAGAAATGGCGCTTCCACTTTCACATGGCAGGAAGTCAATGACAAATAAATATTTGTTCAACTGAATGAATTGCCCACTCAACCACGTGTGCGGCACTAACTGCCTTTGAGCTATATAATTATCTGGCCAAGATCAGCTGGTGAGAACTATGGCCTTGATCCTCTCCAATAGAACTTGTCCTGAAAGCAAGTCTGATCTGACAAAGGATCTGGAAGCCGGATTTGAATGAACAATTCTCATACTGCTCGGAGGGCTATGCTGAAAGACTGATTTAATAAGGGGTTGTGTGTTGTGTTGGATGAAGTGATTGGGCAGGGAAATCTGTGTGGAAAACTGAAGTATCATCTACAATATAGGTTCTTAAATGTTTCAGGCCTACTGCCCCCCTCTGCAGAATCATCATCATCATCATCATCATCATCATCATCATCAGTGTTTCCCTGGCAATTAAAAAATTTTATACTATTGCGCATAATCATAGGTATCTGATTTTGTAGACTCCCCCTGGATCGATCCACCATTCCTAGGGGTCAGTATTGATGCCTTTGAGAAACACTAGTCTGGAAGCACGTGGGCACGTCCCATGACCTAGTGATGGTGTGGCCGGAGTGGGGGCCCTGTAAAGACCCCTCTTGTTTAGGTCCAATGGCAGCACTGTCTGAAGAGTTAGCAAATTTTGCTTGGAAGTTTGGGAAAAGGACCGAATCCTAATAGCACAATATACTTAAAAAGCTTTAGCCTACATTGCTTCATTTTATCATCAAATGAACCTTGTGACATGGCTTATTGTTTTTTAAGTCAGCAGGAGACTCAGTGAACTTTATTTTGAAGTAATAACGTGACTAATTTGTTTAGTGAAACTCTGGTGTCACATTGAGTTGAGCATTTCTTGCTAATGTGTATTTGTAATCTGTGGGTCTAATTTTGTGGCTGGGCTAGTCACGTCTGTGGGTGAAAGTGTATGTAATATTTCAGATATATGGAGATCTTTTTTTAAAGCATACATATAGAAACATTTCTATGTAATTGAATTTATCCCCTGCTGTTGAGTCATTTCCAACTCAGAGGGACCCTCAAGGCCAGAGTAGAATGGCTCCATTGATCTTCGGAGGCTGCAAGCATTTATAGACGCTGACTGCCTCTTCTGTCTCCTGTGGAGTGGTTATTGGATTGGAACCGCTGACTTCTCAGTTAGCAGTGCAATGCTTTACCCACCCCACTGGGAAGGGTCCTGGTAATAAAACTTATAACTTTTTGGGTGATTTCTGTATTGTTATTAAAATGAGAAAATCCTTCCCTTTTCAATAGTTACAGAAATAGTCACCTATATTTCTTGAATACACTTAGATATTTATATAATATATTATTAATATACTATTTATTATTGAATGGCTTGATTTTCTTTTTGCATTTACATCTTTAATCAAACTGGGATTTACTATGCAATATGAAGTGATGTGGATCAGTTTTTGTTTTCTTTAAATAACATAATTTTTTCAATTTCATGCACTAAATACTTCTCTTAATATTTGATATCTCCCTCCCCCGATCTTTTACTTCACTTTAACATGCGCTAAATTATTATTTTTAATGACTTTATTAGGGGCTCATACAACTCTTATTATAATCCATACACACATCAATTGTATAATGCACATTTGTACATTCATTGCCCTCATGATTTTCAAACCATTTGCTCTCCACCTAAGCCCCTGGCATCAGCTCCTCATTTTTTCCCCTCCCTCCCTGCTTCCACCTCCCTCATGAGCCCTTGATACTTTATAAATTATTATTTTGTCATATCTTGCCCTGTCCCACTGGGTGTTTTTTCCCATTTGTTTTTTTACTTCAAAATAAGATATGTGCAGTGTGCATAGGAATTTGTTCATAGTTTTTTTAAAACTATAGTCCAGCCCTCCAACGGGTCTGAGGAACAGTGAACTGGCCCCCTGTTTAAAAAGTTTGAGGACCCCTGGTATAGACCATCAAAAGATAATGGATATGTTTTTGTATGTATTCTGAAAGAAAACAACAAAAAAGGAAAAACAATTCTATTCCAAAACCTCATTTGCCTTATTTGGTACTTTATTTTATTATTTTTTAATCACTTTATCGGGGACTCTTACAGTTGTTACAGCAATCCATAAATCAATTATATTGCGCGAACTTGCACAAATGTTGCCATTATCATTTTCAAACCATTTTCTTTCTACTTGAGCCCTTAGATATCAGTTTCTCTTGACTTCCACCCCAATGTAGTTGCCTACTTCTTCAGGTATTTGGTGGCCATTTAAGGAGCACTGGTGGAGCAGTGGCTTAAGCACACTTAAGTAGAAAGTCAGCTGTTTGAATTCCCTGGCTGCTTTGGGAGAACTATGAGGCAGTCTGATTCTGTAATAATTTACAACTTTGGGAATCCTATGAAATAGTTCTATTCTGACCCATATGCTTGCTTTGAGTTGGAACTGACTTGATGCCAGTAGATATGGTGTTTCTTTAAAAGAAAGAAAACAGTTTTATTGATAAATAATTCATATATTAATTCAATAGTTCGATCATATTAAAAAAGCTGCATAGTTGTTATCACAATAAATTTTAGAATGTTTTCCTTTCTTGTGTTCACTGTTAGCTCCCCATTAGTAGGTGGGCTATTTTTTGTTGGGTGGCCATAGCATGTTCTTTTTGGTGAAATATCCATTCAGATCTCTGCTCAGGTTATGGTTGAGTGTTAGCTTTTTAATTGTTATGTCAAAGTAATATATAGGTAAATAAACACATATGGTATTAGACTCCTATTAGGATCTCTGCTTTCAGATGAAAAATTGTTTTAAGAAGCAAATGGTTTTAAAAAAGGCAAAAGGTTTTATAACACTTGATCCTACCTATCTAAGTCAGTAGAGTAAAACTTTTTGTCTTAAGAAAATAAAACAGATGTATTTTGTTATACATAGTAAATTATACTTCAATACAGTTCATTGAAAATTCAATTGGAGTAGTTGTTGTTGTTTGCCATGGTTTTGTCCCGACTCACGGGGACCACGTACATGCAAACAAGACATCGTGCTGTCTTGTACTTTCTTCATACTGATGAGCAGCTTGGTTCATTGTGCGGTCCTTCCAGCCCTGGGGCCTCCTGCACCAGCTCTGTATCATAGGGCACTGCTGTGGGATCTAGAGGTCTTTTTACTGGCTAATTTCAGAAGTCGATTTTTAGACCTTTCTTTCAAACTATTTTCCTTTACGGGCTAGTTTGGAATTGCCCAATGAAACTAATGGAAATTAACATTGCATTCCTTTTCAGAGTTCGAGCTGTATTCATAGTTTATTAAAACAACATGGAAATAAGGATTGCAGCTTCTCCATTTTTCAGACTATGGAGGTTTAATTGGTTTGCCCAAAGTGTCACATGTGGGAAATGGTAAAGCTGATTCAAACGGGTCAGACTGCACATACCATGTTCTATTGGACAGATTTTGGGCATAGAGTTGGCTGAAAATTGACAGCAAGTGGCTGTCTATCTAGAATTACTGTCTGGTGCTATGAACATGTTTGTATTTTATTTTAATGACATTGGAAACTAATCTGCTCTTCATCCTCCCTTTAAGATGGCAGGCCCTGCGTTTACCCTGGAGGTCCTCCTACTTCTGGTGCACTTGAGTTCTGTGGCTAATTATCCCAATGGAAAAGTGGCAAAGTCGTGCCAGGGAATGGTTCCGGAACATGCCCACAGCCCACAATCTAAGGCTGTTCACCAGATTTCAGTGAATCAGAAAACGTTCACACCGGGCGAACAGATCAAAGGTACTGTGCTAGAATTTACTGTTGACATTTTGTGTTTCCCTCTTTCACCATTCATTGACTATTATTATTAGATATGACGATTTCATTTAAATCTGTTTACTTGTTTTTGTATTCATTTTTGTATTTCATTACTACAAATTGCAATAATACTTAAATAGTAGAACTATTTCCTATTCAGAACATTTAAAAATATGTTTTTATCATTACTTTATAAAGGTTCACCAATAGCACTATTAATTAAAAGAGGAAAATAAGGTGAAAAATATAATAAACTTGTCTTTTAAAAAAATCATTTTATTGGGGGTTCATACAACTCTTATCACAATCCATACATACATCTATTCTTTGTCAAGAACTGTTGTCTTTTTTGATAGAGTGTAACCTCTATGTTTCCCTGAACCCTTTCGTAAATTAGTTTATTTTTAAGTTTCACCGATATAGAGTTCACATATCATATTGTTCAATCACGTTCATAAGAGTTGTGCAACCATCACCACAATCAATTCCAGACCATTTCTTCTAATGTGTACTTGTTGTTAGCTCCCCACTTTCCACCAGTCTCTCCTGCCATGTCCCTTTAAATCTATTAATCCAGTTGTTGTCTCTATACGTTAACCTACTTGTTTTAAGACAAGCCTTTAAGGCCCCTTTCAGCGTTCTTTCTGATACCCAAGTGTCATCTCCTTTCCTCACTACACTTTGCTGTATCACCCATAGCGCCAGTGATCTCTTTATGGGGGACGTTGAATAGGGCCATGCCATAAGAACTCATTGTTCACAGATGAGGGTTATGATTAAGTGTGAGCTCAAAATCCATTCATATATCTATGATTTATATACCCGTGGTTAAAGACATCATTATATTGTTGAAGAATATTATAAATTACCCTCAGGGGACATACAGTAGTTTTATTGATATTACTCTTAATTTAGCCAATGATATAGAATTTAAAACATTGTCAAGACAAAGAAAGTGTACATGTATAAACACAAACTCTGCCATTGATTCTATTCTGACTCATAGTGACCCTATAGGACAGGGTAGAATTGCCCCTGGGGGTTTCAGAGACTATAAGCAAAATACATGGATTATAGATTTGTACAGATTAACAATTTAGGGAACTGGACATTATTTGGACAAACAGTGCGAGTTGGAGATAGGCCAAAACTTTCAAAACTTTATGCTGATTCATAAAGGCAAACTGGACCAATTAAACAAGCCATAAAAAAGGCAAAGAAAATATGAAAATAGCACCTATATGGTAGTCTTGAGTTAGCTCTTATTGGGCATGCTCAAGGCAAGAATTTTGAATCACAGTTCAATGACTTCCACCTTGGACTGGTCATCTGATTCTTCTCACACGGGGCCGTTTCAGCCGTAGGCTCGGGTCAGTATCCCTGATTCTTAAAAAAACATTCCTGAGAGTTTTTATTTTATTTTAAAAAAGTTTTATTGGCATTTACTTCACAATTAAATCACTCAATCATATTGAGAAGAGTTGTGCAATCATCACCACAATCAATTTCAGGACATTTTCTTCTCCTACCCATTGTTGTTAGCTCCCCATCCTCCCCTGCCATACTCTATCTAGGTATGTCTCTATAGATCTCCCTATCTTGGATTTCATGTACAGAGAATCATAGTAAACAAAATATAATCATACAAAGCAAGCGAGCAAGCAAGCAAACAAAAAACCGAGCAGCAACAACTAGACAAAACATAGAAGAATATCAATTAAAGAGAAAGTAGAACATATTAAAAACTGAACCAACTTTAAAATAGGTCAAATGGGAGTTCAAATGATAGGGTATTCAATTTTAACCTAACTATATCTGCCATAATTGACTTTACAATGCTCTCTGTATGATCACAAGGCTTTTCATTTCTCTTGACTATGGCCAGAGACTTAATCCATTTGGGGACTCTGCAAATGGATTTTGGGCTTCTACTGTCATCAATAGCCTTTTACAAACCTGACATTCACAATTTAAGCTCTATTACTATTCCCTCTTAGGATTTGGGTTTTATTATTTGCAATCCTTGGATCACACAGGCTGGTGTACTTCTATCATGTGGACTTATTGAAGCCCCCTTGATGCTTAAAGCACAGTGTAGGCTGGCTCTTAAACCTCTATCTCTAATAATCAATTTTATTTCCTGCAGCTCTAAGAATGGAAACTATTAATAGGTACTTTCTTATAAAGTGTTTGGAAAAAGGAATTTGGAACATTTTGTGTGTTATGTCTTCCTCTTAGTGTTATACACCACACAGGAGGATATTAAAGCTTTGCAGTGAAGACACAAGTATTAACTTTTACCTAGCATTTTCCAAATTAATTTGGTCCAGTGAACTTCCCTTTGCCCATCATACACCACCCTCTCCCTGCCCCCCATGGAATGCCTACTAACATCCTGCAAAGCCCTTGTCACATAGGAGCCCTTGTCGTGTAGTGGTTACGCATTGGGCTGCAATTTGCAAGATCAGCAGTGGGAAATCACCAGCCCCTCCTCCAGAGGAAGGTAGGGCTGTCTTCTCTCATAAACAATTATGAGAGTCTTGGAATCTCAAAGAGAGCATTTTTACCCTGTCTTATAGGATCAGTGTGAGTCAGCATTGAGTTGATGGCAGTGAGTTCATATAGGATGATTTTTATTCTTTTCTCCTCTGAAGTAGTTTGTATATGTAACCTGATTCTACTTGTGATCTAGAAATAGGTGGATAGATGTTTTCCTTGTAACTATAGAAAAATTGCTAAGCAGGACATTATTTTTCTATATTGCTTTGTTCTGCCTATTGTTTTCCAGAAAATTTACTAGGAATCCTTTCCCTTTAATTGCAGCAGACACTTTTTAATCAAAGGGATTTAGAGCAGGGAGTGATCTTAGTCCCAGTCTTATTTCAAGATGAAGAGAATGAGGCCCAGAAAGGCTAAGAGACGGCACATTTTACGTGTGCAGAGTTTGGATAGAATCCAGTTAGTCTTTGTCCTGTATCCTTTCTGTATGTTCTCTACAAAGTTAGAGCTGTTGGAAGAGTCACGTGCATCTTTGACGTCAGTCTTAGTTCCCTAGGTCATGCTGGAGCTCTCTGTAAATGGCCAGGCATCTCCAGATAGGTTAGTGTATTCCTCACTAGCATAGCTAGATATAATTATGCCACTTAACTTTATTTCATTTATTCTTTACTTTAGTTTATTTAGGAAATACCCCTCTCCCACAAAGAACAGAGCAGAACAAAACCAAAGCAATCACTGCTGTCAATGAGTCAATTCCAACTCATCGTGAACCAGTAGGGTGGAGTAGGGCTGCTGTTGAGGGTTTTGAGGTTGTAAATCTTAGGGGAGCAGAAAGCCTCATCGCTCCTGGAGTGGCTGATGGATTTGAACTGCTGACCTTGTGCTTAATAATCCAATGCTTAATCCACTCTATTCAGCAGCAGTTACATAGACTCCTAATCGAGAAAGAAGTGTGGTATAATGAAGAATTCGTATCAGACCGTGGTTCAGATCCTGGCTCTACCATGCACAAAAGCTGAGGTTTGCTTTTCTTATTTGTAAACTTGCTGAAAGAGTCAACCTGAGAATGTGCTGGGATGAATGGAGGAACTGCCCTAGTGGCTAGGATTTGGTTGGCATTAAATAAGCGGTAGTTAGAATTAGAAACAAAAGGAGTCTTGGTGTCACAGTGGTTAGGTGCTCAGGGCTAACCACAGGGGCTCAGAGGGAGAAAAGTCCTTTCAGTCTGCTCCCATAAAGATTACAGCCTAGGAAACCCTGCAAGGAAGGCCTACTCTCTCCTTTAAGCTCACTATAAGTTGGAATCAACTCAATAACATGAAACAAGATTGTAAAGTGGCGTTAACACTTTAAATACTCACTGGCCATACTTGACTTGTATTGGTTGTTTTAAAATGGCACTCAGCCTGTCCTACACTATTAACAGGCTTCATCTGATAGTGATGTACAGAATTTGAGCTTAATAACTAATGATCTTTGAAAGCATACACCTATAAATCTACAGAGACAGTAAGTAGATTAATGGTTCCTTGAAGGTATGGCAGGAGGGATTGGGGCCAGGGGAATGGGGAGCTAGTAAGGATGAATACAAGAATGAAGAAAATGTTCTAAAACTGATTGTGGTGATGATTGCACAACTCATCTCGATGTGGTTGAACTATTGAATTGCATGGTATGTGAATTATATGCTAATAAAACTATTGGAAAAAGTAAAAGCATAATCTGAAAAATTAGTGCTGGTAATAAATACTAATAAAATTTATCTATATTGTATATAGTTTGAGGAGCCCTGGTAGCATAGTGTTTATGTGTTGGGCTGCTAACTATGAGGTCAGCAGTTTAAAACCAGTAGCGGCTCTGAGGCAAAAGACAGGCTTTCTACTCCCATAAAGAGTTACAATTTTGGAAACT
>NW_022104341.1:17511942-17528367 GCF_000313985.2 Echinops telfairi
TTTCTTAATGTACAATTGCTCTTGTATATAAACCTCTTCCTTATACACATATGTGTGTCCATGGATTTGTTCCTCTAGTCTACCCAGAGTAACACAGGGAGTTTATCTATACTTTGTGGATTCCTAGAGCATAGTGATAAAAGTGCTAACTACTAACCAAAAGGTTGGCAGTTCAAAGCCACCATCCTTTCTGCAGGAGAAAGATGTGTCAGCCTGCTCCTGCAGAGACTGAGTCTGGAAGGTTCTGTGCGGGCGTTCTCTTCTGTCCACAGGGTGGCTATGAGTTGCAGTTGACTTGACGGCAGTGGATGTTTAGCTGTATGGTTTGCTACATTTTGGAGAATTAGATTTCAGTAAACTTTTCTTACCTACAGAGCCCTGATGGTGTGGTGGGCTAAACTGGATTGGGTTGCTAACCACGAGCAACTCCTTGGGAGAAACATGGGGCTTTCTACTCCTGTCCAGAGTTACAGTCTTGGACAACCACAGGAGCAGTTTACCCTATCCTAGAGGTCACGATAGTTGGAATAGACCCGATGGCATTGTGCTTGGTTTTGGTTTGGCTTGCTAATTAAATCCTATTCAATATCAATTGAAAGAAGGCTACGGATGCATTAATAAATAAACAACATTGAAAAGCATCTCTATAGAAAATACAAGTGAAGGCTCTCTGTTCCTCTTGTGCGACAGGCAGCTGCCTCTTCCCATTCTGTATGGCCTAGCTGGATCCCAGAGACACGGTTGTGAAGGTTGAAGTAAATGGATTTGGCTCCATGGGTGCCTGGTCATCAGGCAATGGGTAAAGTAGACATTGGTGCCATCAATGACCCCTTCATTGACCTGAACTACATGGTCTGCATGTTCCTGTATGATTCAACCCACAGCAAGTTCAATGGTACCATCAAGGCTGAGAACAGGAAACTTATTGTCAATGGGAAGTCCTTCTCTGTCTTCCAGGAGTTAGCTCCCGCCAAATCAAGTGGGGCAAGTTTGGTGCTGAGTATGCCATAGAATTCACTGGTATTTTCATAACCATAGAGGAAGCTGGGGCTCATGTGAAGGGTGGTGCCGAAAGGGTGATCATCTCTAGCGCTCTGCCGATGCCCCCATGTTTGTGATGGGTGTCAATCACGAGAGGTATGACAACTCCCTCAAGATAGTCAGCAATGCCTCTTCCACCACCAACTGCTTAGCCTCCTGGCCAAGGTCATCCACGACAATTTTGGTATTGTGGAAGGACTCATGACCACAGTCCATACCTTTACTGCCACCCAGAAGACTGAGGATGGTCCCTCTGGGAAACTCTGGTGCGATGGCAGTGGGGCTGCCCAGAACATCATCTCTGCATCTACTGGCGCTGCCAAGACTGTGGGCAAGGTTATTCCAGAGCTGAATGGGAAACTCACTGGTATGACCTTCCGTGTCCCCACCCCCAATGTGTCCGTTATGGATCTCACCTGTCGTCTGGAGAAAGCTGCCAAGTACGATGACATCAAGAAGGTGGTGAAGCAGGCATCCGATGGTCCTTTAAAGGGTATCCTGGGCTACACTGAGGACCAGGTTGTCTCCTGTGACTTCAACAGTGACACCCACTCTTCCACCTTGGATGCTGGGCCTGGCGTTGTCTTCAACGACCATTTTGTCAAGCTCAGTTCCTGGTCTGACAATGAATTTGGCTACAGCAACAGAGTGGTGGACCTCATGGTCCACATGGCCTCCAAGGAGTAAGAGCCCCCCTGGACCACCAGCCCCAGCAACAGCACTGGAGGAAGAGACACCCTCGGCTGCTGGGGAGCCTTTGTCTCAACTTGATCCCCCAACTCACTGAGAATATTCCATCATCTCGAGTTTCCATCCAGACCTCCTGAAGAAGGAGAGGGGATCAGAGAGCCCAACCTTGTCATGTACCATCAATAAAGTACACTGTACCTAGACCAAACAAACAAACAAACAAACAAATGAAACAAAAACCCCAAAGAAAGAAAATACAAGTGAAAAGCAAATGAGTGTTATTTAAATCAGGGCCCTAACTTTCTCCTAGGAGCTATATAACTAAATTTAAGAATATTCCGTTTGTGCTCAGGGATATTTGGAGAGATTTGTCCTCACATTACAAAACTATAACTTCTTAATTTGACATAGTTGTGACTAACTACACATGGGTGCTCTAAACAGTTTCCCTTTGGGGATGATGCTAACCTCTTCCCCCCATATTTTTGTCTGTTCCTCAGTGACTTTGTCAGGGCCAACATTTAAAGGCTTTCTCCTAGAAGCTCGTGATGCTGAAGATTTGAGTGGCCCTCTGATTGGCTCCTTCACATTGATTGACCAAGAAATGTCGCAGATTCTCAACTGTGAAGATGTAGAGGTTTGCCTTTAGTTTGAAATAGATTTTTATTAATTTCCTTGGGCCTTTTCACTACAGGGTGGTGGTTTGCAAGATGAACAATGGTATTATCTACCTACTGTTTGTGTCTACATAGAGTCACAATGATCTAATTTCCTCTAATTTTACTACATTTGAAATGTTTTCATACAACAACATCTTAAACAATATTGGGCAATAGTTGAAAGAGTTTATAGGTTTTGTTTAATATCGCACTTGCTCTTTATATTGATTTTTGGAGGTGCTAATTTTGATTATTAGGAAGAAAAGTGTGGCAGTTTACATCTGAAGATCAGCCAATGAAAATCCAATGGGTCACAAGGGTCCAATCTGCAGCCGATCATGGAGATGACTGGAAGCGTTTTGTTTCATATGCATGGAGTCACCACGATAGGCTAATTGACAACAGCCATCAATAACAACCGCAAATGTTGATGACTGAAATGTAGAGTGGAGTAGAGGTGTTATTTTTGCCATTCATTCATTAAAAAACACACCAGAACAGATCCAGCATTTGTTAATCAGGAACTGTCTTGAATTCAAGGGACCTGGTGAGGAACAAGACTTAACTCTTGTTCCTTGAGAAACTCATCGCCTGATAGGAGAGACGCATAAGTGGTATGGTGTGCTAGTGTGTTAGACAGGGTTCTCTAGAGAGATAAAACCAGATTGCTGATAATTATATATATATAAAAGGATAGATATATATAACATAAGAAATGAACTGTTAAATTATAAACAGATAGATAGATATATAACACAAGAAATGAACTGTTAAATTATAAAGCAGTACAAATGGCTCAGTGCAACTCACTCCCGTGAGAGAGTTGTGAGACACTAGCAGTCCTTCAAGTCATGAGGGCCATCTGGTAGTCCTCTATAGAGAGAGAGAGCAGGCTATCCCAGCACAGGCAGCAAAACAGCCAGGCAGGTCACCAACTGTCAGCCAGGTCACCAACTGTCAGTCCTCAGCTCCAGAGATATAAATTTCAATCGTGTGATCTTAAAGGGACCTCAACTTACAGCGACACAGTCCATAGGCTAGGTGTCCCACAGGTAGTATAGCCTATAAATTGAGGCACAGAACAAGCAAGGCAGTCGCACACTGGTCTGATGATCAAAGAGCGAGATACAAGAAAGACGAGGCTCACCGAGCCATTTATCTCTCCGCTCTTCAGTTAATCCCACTTGTGTTTATCGGCCAGGCTGGCACAATAAACTAACTATCTCAACTAGCTTTGGAAGATTGGTGGTATGAATGAGGCCTATGTTAAGGAATTCCAAACCTAGACTGGAGTGAATTGCAAGAGCACTTGTTGGAGAAGCTGATCTTAAGCTACGGATTACAGAATGAGGTGAGGTGAATGAAAGAATAGAGAAAAGATTGATCAAGAGAAAGGAAGCTACTATAATGCTACATATTTGGAGGTAGATATTTTTTTTCTTTTGATTCCATTTCATGGAAGGATTCATGGAAGGATTATGAATTTATAATAAAAATAATGAGCAGGCTGATTAAAGTATTAATAGTCCCAATGCTTATTATTTTCTTGAGTTCTGAATTTCTGATGATTCTAATTTGCTCACAGAAGCTCCTGTTAATTTGTTGTCAATCTATCAACAGGTCTTTGTTGAATACCTGAAACCTTATCCTAAGTATAGTGGTTTAGTATTCACCAGAATGTTAGGTCATGCAATGATAAAATATTTTCAAAACGATTGCATAATTTTGAACTGTTTTCTGAATAAATAGTAATTATTTTCCATTTTTTCCCAGGGTTCAGCTGTGAGCCATAGAAATCCATCCAAAAAAAATAGTATAGAAGTCTACTGGAATGCTCCAAGCAGTGCTCCTAATCATACACAGTTTCTGTGAGTATGAGTTTACTACTATTTTTTTAAAAAGGGGCTTACAACTCTGTGAGCAGTATAATTGAATCCATAATGATCTGTATCATTTGGACACCTATTGCTTACTCACACAGAAGTTGGCGTACTAATAATGCAGCTTTATTGTACACAGGGTCACTGCGAGTCGGGAGCTGACTCAGTAACAGCCAAAAAATGGCTCCACGAGGGTACTTAGCTTGCTTGCTTAATTGTTTCCATCAGTTTATCCCTAACACCCAGCAGAGGACCTGCCCTCTATTAGGTACTTAGTAGACATTGGTCGAGTGAATCAAGTATTGCACTGCCATCATGCAAACAGAAACATCATTTAATAGCCTTGATTGGTCCCCCCACCCCCCACCCCAGATTTGTTCCCATATTAGTTTGTTGTTGTTATTAGGTCCCACTCAGTGACACCAATACAACAGAACAAATCACTACCTGGTCTTATGCCATCTGAACAACTGTTGTCGTTGAACCTGTTGTTGCAGCCACTGGATCAATTCATCCTGTTGAAGGCCTTCTTTTTTGCTGACCTTCCACTTTACTAAGCCTGATGTCTTTTGCTAGGGATTAGTCTCTCATGATAACATGTCCATAGTACTTGAGGCAAAGTCTCCATCTTTGCTTCTAAGGAGCATGCTCCTTAGAGCAGATCCAATACGTATGGCGAATGGATGAACCCTGACCCATACTTTTTCAGTTTTTAAACCACTCAGCATCCCCTTGTTCTGTTTGAAAGACTACCACTTGGTCCATATACAGGTTATACATGAGTACAATTATGTGTTCTGGAATTCCCATTCTTTGCAATGTCATCCATAGTGTGTTTGGACCCATACAGTTAAATGCCTTTGCAAAGACGATGAAACACAAGTAAACATCTTTCTGGTATTTCCTGATCTCAGCCATGGTCCATCTGACATTAGCAGTAAGATCTCTTGTTCTATAGCCTCTTCTGAATCTGGCTTGAATTTTTGGCAATTCCCTGTTGATGTACAACTGATTTAAATTATCATCACTAAATTAATTTTTACTTGCATGTAATACTAAGGATACAGTTCAGTAATTTCCACATTCTGATGAGTCAATTCCCGCCCCCCCCCACCAAATGGGCACACATACGGATCTTTCCAATTGATTAGACAGGTAGCTGTCTTGTAAATTTTTTGCACCATGTAGTGAGTGCTAACAGTGCTATATCACTTTCTGAAACACTTTTAATGGGTATTTTGTTAATTTTCAGAGCCTTGCTTTTTGCTCATGTATTTAGTGTAGCTTGTACTTCTTCCTTCAATACTCTCAGTTCTTAATCATATGCTATGGCTTGAAATGGAAGACAATTATTTTTGTTACAATGACCCTGTACTCTTTCCTTCTTCTTTGATGCTTCTTGCAGTGTTCAATATTTTGTCCGTATCTCTCAGTTTTGCAATTTGAATTTCCTCTTCAGTTCTCCAGCTTAAGCAAGTTTAAGAAATATTGAGTGCGTTCTTCCCTTTTGGCTTTCTAGTTTCAGGTCTTTGCATATTTCATCATCATACTTAGCCTTGCCTTTTTAAGCTGTCCCTTTGGATTTTCTATCTAGCTCATATTTCATTTCTTCCTTTTGCTTTAACTACTCTGCATTGACGAATAAGTTTCAAAATTCTTCTGACATCTACTTTAGTTTTTAATTACACAAAAAAAATTACCTCTT
This sequence comes from Echinops telfairi, assembly GCF_000313985.2. Lineage (NCBI taxonomy): Eukaryota > Metazoa > Chordata > Mammalia > Afrosoricida > Tenrecidae > Echinops > Echinops telfairi. The sequence goes on from NW_022104341.1 coordinate 17,517,918, forward strand.
GCTTTCTTCATATATAGTGCTCTTACTGTCATTCCACACTGATCAGGTCTTTGGTCATTAGTGTCCAACTGTTCTTAAGGTGTTCTTAATTCAGGTGTGATATATTTGAGGTTATAATTGGTCTCTTAAAGCCTTTTTTTTAGCTTCAACCTGAACTTGCATATTAGCAAGTTCTATGTTATATGTTATATGGTCTATTGCACAGTCACTGCCTGGCCTTGTTTTGGCTGGTAATATTGAGCTTCTCTCTGGTGATGTAGTGGTTATGCGTTGGGCTGCTAATTGCAAGGTCTGCAGTTAGAAACCACCAGCCACTCTGTGAGCTAAAGACAGGGCTTTATACTCCCATAAAGAGTTCCAGGGGCCAGTTCTACCCTGTTCTATTAGGGTTGCTGTGAATTGTTATTGACTCGATGGCAGTGAGTTTGATTTGTGGTGTAGTGAGCTCCTTCTACATCTTTCTATAGATGTACTCAATTTGATTCTTGTATATTCCATCTGGTGAGGTACATACATCTAATAACCTTTTATGTTTTTGAAAACAGAAGTATTTGTAATGAATAAGTCATTAGTGTCGCAAAATTCCATCAGTTGATTTCCAGCTTCATTTCTATCACCAAGGCTGTGTTTTCCAGCTATTGATCTTTCCAATCACCAGTGATTGTTAATGCATGTTGATTGCACATTTGATCAATTGCAGCCTGAAGAGCTTGATAAAAGTCTTCAACTGCTTCATCATTGACTTTATTGATGCATAAGTGTGAATAAGAGTCATATTAAGTGGTCTTCCAGAGAAGGGTATGGATATTATCCTATCAGAGATAGCCTTGTACTTCAAAGTATATCTTGAAATGCTCTTTTTGATGATATGTTCGAAATGATTCTTTTTCACTTTGTCATTCTTGGCATATTAAACCATATACATATCCAATTCACAGTGTTAAAATATAGCCCATTTCAGCTCTCTAATACCTAGATTATCAATCTTCAAGTATTCCATTTCATTTTTTTTTTCCATTTCATTTTTGACAACTTCCAATTTTTCTCCTTTGAAGCTTTGTACATATAATGCTCTGGTCATTAATGGCTGTTTGCAGCTGTTTTTTCTCATTTTGAGGCATGAGACTCTATCAATGAGTGGAGGTCCTGAACACTGTGCTTCATCTACATCAGTGGTTCTCAACCTTCCGAATGCCTTGACCTTTCATACAGTTCCTCATGTGTGGTGACCCCCCAACCATAAAGTTATTTTTGTTGCTACTTCATCACTGTCATTTTGCTACTGTTATGAATTGGGTGACCCCTATGAAAGGGTCGTTTGACCCTGAAAGGGGTCGTGACCCACAGGTTGAGAACTGCTGATCTACATTATAGGCCAACTCTACTTTGTAGTGACAGCATTTCCACAGTTGTATTTTGGAGGGCCTTCCAATATGAAGGACTCACCTTTGGAAGCATATAGGACAACATTCTGTTGCTATTAGTAATGTTGTCAGTGGCTAATCCCTCTGATGTGGGAGGAGCTCTGGTAAAGTAGTGATTGCACATTGGGTTGTTAACCGAAAGGTCAGTGGTTTGAAGCCACCAGGCACTCTGAGGGAGAAAGATGAGCCTGGTTTCCTACTCCTGTAAAGAATTATAGTATTGGAAACCCACTGGGGTAATTCTACCCTGCCCTACAGGGTCACTATGAGTCTGAATTGATACTATGGCAATGAGTGAGAATCCCTCTGATTAGCCTATTGGCTGTCTTCATTGGCTGTCTCAGTTTGGAACCTGTACTAAAACCTGTCTACCATGGGTGACTCTGCTGGCATTTGAAACACTGGTGGCAAAGCATCAAGCATCACGGCAACGTGACAAGAGCTACTACAGGACAACAACTGGCAGATGGGGGGTGGATATTAGTAAGAGACAATGAACAAAGCAATCCTTTAATGCAGATGCCCCCCTTTTATTGCAGTTTTACAATTTGTAGATTACAATATCAGAAAAAGTAAGACCCATCATGCATCTCAGAATTTGGAAACTCAGTGGAATCAAAAGAGCACTTAACCCTGAATCCTACCTTCCAGGAGAAATGGAATGCTACAAAGTCGCCTAATGATTCTGATTGACTTCCTGCATTGCTGTCCAACACGTCGTAGCACAGCTGTGCACTTGGGTGCTGTCTGGAGTGTGACAAGGGAATGCAGGCCCTGGTATTGCTGGGCTGGCTTTGTGTAGCTTCTGTACTGGGTTTGATGGAGCTACCCGCCACACAAGCCCCTTTGAGTAATTTGAAATACTCATTGTGAAATGAGTAGTAGTGATAGATTCTTTGTGCTTGAACAATCCCCACTGCCATCGAGCGGATTCCAGCATATACATTGGGGGATTGAAATCTTTGCCGTTTCATCCCTTGGGTCTGTTGTTCATGGTGTGCCAAAGGAGCAGATTAGTAACAGAAGAAAAACATGACATTAGAACAAGTTGGAGGAGAGAGCGAGATAGAAGATCAATAAAGTTTCATCTAGTAATGAGGGGGAAGGGAGGAAGAGATTTGCCTTAGACTACAATTAATATTACACATTCCTTGCTTACCAGCATGGTTAGATTCCAAAGACCAGGACCAGGGAGTTATGTGAAAAGTAGCATTATGTGACAATGGGGGATGACTACAGTAGATCACAAAATGGAGGAGGACGACATCATTATATGACTGCCAGATTACGTAACTGCCAAACCATTGAGACTCTTGCTCCAGAGAGGTGACACTACCATCACCATCACTACCAATGTTACTCTTCCCTTGTACTTCAGTGTTTGTGACTATCAGGTGTGTGTTTTTAATGCAAAAAATAATTTTGATACATTTTATGATACATATACATTGTGATATTATCACAAATGGGAAATGTTGAATAACAAGTTAGTTGGTAAGTAAGGAGTAGGTGTACTATGAAAACAAATTATACCCAAACTCATTGCCATCGAATCTGTTCCGACTCATAGTGACCCAGTATGATATCATAGAACTGCCCCACCTGGTTTCTAAGGCTGCGATCTTTTAGGAAGGCAGGCTGCCAAAGCTTTCTCCTGTGGAGCGGCTGGTCAGTTTGAGCCATGAACCCATCAGTTAGCAGCTGAGCACTTAACTGCTGTGCCTCCAAGGTCCCTTAGTAGTAGTATTATGTACTACCACTAAGTTGTGTGGCCCTGTTTTATTATTATTTTTCTCCCCTTTAGAAGTTTTATTTAACTGTGATATGTTACAATGAGAGTTCTGTTTAACTTCACTGGTACTGTCTTTCAGAGCAACAGTTGTTGAGAAGTATAAAGTCTACTGGGTGAAGATTCCTGGTCCCGTACTTTCACAGCCAGACGCACTTCCCTTTACAACACCTAAAGCTACAATAGCACCATTGTCAACGTCACCACCAGTCTCCCATTTAACCAATTCAGTAAGTAACATTTATATGGATTCACCAAATACAATCTGAAATTACAGCTTCGTTGGAAACTGTGGTTGTATTCTTGTGGGTAAAGTGCTTTTAAAAAGCAACCTTACTTGTGCAAGGTCTATGGTAGCAAGTTCTTGTATTCTCTCTAGGAAGTCTGGAGACCTTCTTTATTATTATGGGTTAGAATTTAAAAAATGCAAGACCCTGCCTGGTTTCAAGATATGGGTATGACATTCACATGACATTTCCCCTAGAAATGGTTATGCTTTTATTTGGAAATAAAAGCTTTTTCAAAACACAACCAAATACCACACATGAAAAGGGTCTTAGGTTAGGTTCTCTAGAGAAGCACAACCAGTGATGCGTATATATGTATATAGAAAAAGATTTATATAAAGTAATGACACACAGTTGTAAAATTGCGTAAGTCCAGTCTGGTTCAAGTTCATGGGTTGCTGGTAAGATTGAACCTTCTCCTGACACGTGTAGCTGTGAGGACTGATGAACTAGGAAGTAGGAAGCCCACAGGTTAGTGGATGGAGAGTTGAATGAATCCAAGGCTGGCAGCCTGCTGATGGCTCCTGAGGCTGACAAGCAATATGGCAGGAGGTTGATGAACCAGATGTAGGATCCAACCCTAGCAGAAGTGACAAAAAGTCTCATAGATTCTGCTTAAAAAAGGAGCATGCCACACACCTTAAGTCTTTCCTCCAATTGCATCAAGACTATGACTTGATCCAGGGGGTTGCACTCTACCACAACTGCTACTCACAGAGTATATCATATTAGATCAGATCATGTGGGATTATTGCTAAACTACTGAAAACCTACCCAGCCTAAGTTGACACAACACCTAACTGCCACCAATCTTAACCTAAATTTAGACAGGTTAGTTCTTATTTTATTATGACCAGTGAGTACTGAATGATTTTGGATGCTGAGCTGTAGAAAGTATTTTGCAAGTACATCACCTGGGATTCTGTTTAGGCCTTCACTTAAAACAAATTACTGTGGAACAAACATATCTTTCAAAAGGTAATGCATAGTAGAAGCAGTAGGAGGAAGTGTTTAACTGGAGGTAATTCTGATAAATCAGAGTTTTTAATTAAAAGGTATAGTAAAAAGTAACTTGAAGCAAGTTATTACCTTGGATCTGAATCTTGACTTGTCTGTTCTCTCCGCAACTTTGGATAAATTACTTAAATTCTCAACATTTCAGTTTTCTCGTGTATAAAATGGCAAAAAATAATTTTTAGCGCTTATACAGTATGACTGTGAAAATGAACCAAAATAATGAACATAAGCTTTCTAACTGTGCCTTGCACTTAATAGAGTAATGTGAGCTGCTTTCCTTTCTTGTCCTTTTCTGTTCCTCCGCCCGCAAACCAAAACATTTAATCCACTGCTGCTGAGCTGGTTTTAACTCATAGTGACTTGGGGTAGGATTGCTGAGGAGCGAACAGCCTCATCTTTTCTCTGGGGAGCAGCTGGTGGGATTGAACTACTCATCTTTCAGCTAACAGCCCAGCATCACTGAGAAGACTAAATTAGGCACCTGGGTCCTTGTTTAATGTTTTACTCCATTTTCTTTTTTGTAGTCATTTTACTTGATTATATTACTGTGAATGTTACATTATTGCTTGACCACACAATTAGAATATTTGTACTAGTTCTAAGACTAGTCTCTCTTAATGCTCATTTTACTTAAAAGCTGCTTTCGAGGTATACGTATTTAAATAGAAACAGAATTTCCTAGTTGTAATCCATTGATAATATTTTTGTCTTTTCACATATTCACTTAGAAAGTATTGGGTCTTCTTAGAGTTTGTAGCATGCCTCTGCAGCCAAGTTCATAGTCCCTAATTACAGGGTAGTTCATTCATGGTCATCGGATGATAGCAGTTTTAGAGCCAGACAAGAAGGGACCTCAAGAGAATAAGTCTTTTGTCAAATGCAAAAGAGTAAAGGGGACAGCTGGGATGAAGGCCCTGCCCAACTACGGTTCTCTTTAAATTGTCATTACATCTAATTGGAGGAAGATTAATGTTTGCTCTCGGCTGAAATGTGCTGTCACAGTCCAGTCTACTTACCTGTTTCCATGTGTATTATTCCAAAGAAGTTTTAAAACGAGTTATCAGAAGCTGTGTTTCAAAACATACTTGTTCTGAAGTTCTTTATGTCTTAAAGGGGACATTAATGCTCTTGCATTTGCAATCAAAGTAATTAAAATTAATGAAGGTTAAAAGTTTGCAGCCTAACTTCTACTTTGATCATTTCTAATCTGGGTTGTCTTTTGTTCCTTTATTGAGTTCTTATTTTGGAAATGTTGTTAAGCTTGTTCTTCTAGGCTGGGGCTCTTCTATCACTCGCAATGACCATTAACATTTTCCCCATCATTTTTCTAGTTCAGTGCTTCCGACTGTGGGAACAAGAAGTTCTGTATCCGGAGTCCTCTGAAATGTGACCCAGCGAAGGACCGTGCCTGCATTTTCTTGTCCTTCATGAAAGATGACCAGTCAGTGATGGTGGAAATGAGTGGTCCCAGTAAAGGCTACTTATCCTTTGCGCTTTCTCATGACCGGTGGATGGTTTGTACCTCTTACTATTGTGTAACTGGTAATGAAAGGAAGATCCTTGGCATGAGTGCTTATTAGTGGTGGATTAACTATTTATTCCAGAGGCAAATTATCATAGTTCAGGGGACACAGGAAGGGCAGGGCAGGAGAAACCTAGGACAGACATGGAGTTAAATGATTTTGAGTGCGTATGATTTGAACAGCTGAGCAATCACCCATATTTAAGAATTTCCCTAAGGATATTTAGGAAAGTAATTTTATTTCCAATGTATTTTCTTATCTACTCATCCATCCATCCATCCATCCATCCATCCATCCATCCATCCATCTCTCAGTACACTTTCATGTATGTGTAGATATGTACAGATATATTCATAGCAACCCCCCTCCCAAACAACCCCCAAACCCCACTGCTGCTGAGTTAATTCCAACTCTTGGTGACCCCATGGATTCAATAGCAGAATTACAGAATTGTTCCTTTCAGTTTTCTTCACTGTGATTTCATGGAAGCAGATTGCCAGGCACCACTGAGGTGGCACTGCTGGGTGGGTTCAAATGACCAACCTTTAGATAGTTGAGTGGAAACTATTTGTACCACCCCAAGACTGACACATTCGCACACACACACACACACACACACACACACACACACACACTAGCATGCACACACCCCATACACACCTACTTCTCACTTATCGATTCTCGCGTTAGCAATATTTTGCATTTGTAATAATGGTACAAAAAGAGACAATCTACCTTCCTATTTTACAAAGTAACCCGGGTTTCTTCTCCACGTCCAGCGTGTAGCCCGAAGAGCCACCTGTGTGCCAGGCTCTTGGCTTGTTTTCAGTGCTTCAGGAAGCCTCTTGCTGGCCTCGTCCTCACCGCCAGAGCTCCTGCCGCACGCCAGGCAACTGTGGAGGATTTTGGGGGGCTCCTTCTGAGAAGGGCCCTTAAATGGCCAGAGGGTCCAAGAGTAGGTAGGCACTGGGAGGTTGCCGTTGCTGCCCCTCTCCACTCAGGTGCCCTAGAGTGATCTAGTCCAGAGGTGGGAAGGTTCTCAAGGGTAAGTCTGGGCCTGGGGTGGTAACCCAGCCTGCTCCACTGAGCTGTTTATTCTGAGCAGTGGTTAGGCGCCAGGCTCTTAGTCATGGATTCTATGTCCTCTGAAAACAGCATCTAGTCACTTTTTCCTGTGGGGGTTTCCAGAAGCAGGCAGCTGGGGCTGCAAGGGGGGCGGGGTGGTGGTGCATAGACATGGGAAGTAACTCCCACCGACCATCAGGCCCCCTGGTGCTACCTATTGCCTCAGCCCAGAACACCCCGAGTCCAACTGCTGGGCCCAGGTTGGTTCGGGCACCGATTCTCATAGCAGGACTTTGGGATCCAGAACACAGTAGTACGGGGGGGCTACAGCAGTTCTGGGGGCCAGGCGCTAGGGCTGCGCCTAGTCCCTCTTCCTCTTCCTCATTTCACATAATGACCTGGTCTTTGGAATCTAACTATGTTGTTAAAGTGAGGAGCGGGGCTATAGACAAGGGAGCTTTGCAAGTTTTTGGGAAAATTCACCTATATTTTAATTGCACTTGTTCATGAATTATTATATAATCTTTATCTTTGTGTTCAAGTGGGAAGTATAATAATAGCAATATAAAAAACAAGCCAACATAATAATATAATATAAAAATATATATACGCTCTTATGTTATTTGTACTGTTTTTCAAACCACTTCTGCTCACTCAAGTGGCCAGCCACCAAAGTTGATGTTGCTCCTGTTCCTCACATTTCTCAAACAGGGACTAATGCCTGGTATATTCAGACAGGAATATCTCACTCACCAGCAGCTCCTTTGCCGATTTCCCAGAAGCTACCTGCTTGTTGCTCTCCCCGTTGGGGCTGAACGGACCAAAGGATTCCGTAGGTGGCAGTCTTATGCTGCGGTGTGGAAGAGCAGAGGACTGTTTAAATACCCGGATTTTCCAGGGTGCCCGAGGACGAGTACTGTGGCTTGGACAAGTGCAAGTGCTGTGCAGGCAGAGTGGGCAGTGTGTGACAGGGAGGACCACACATGGAGAAGATCGTTCCTTTGCATGTTCGCAAAGGGCAACTAGTCATTTCTTGTGAGTTTTCTTCCTACCAGGATTTGAATGTACAGCCACATTGTTGCTGTGAGTTGCTGTTCACTTGTGTCCGACTCATGGCGACCTTGCAGGTAGACTAGCACTGCTCCATGGGGCTTTCAGGACGGTGACCTTTTGGATCCAGATTATGAGTCGTATCTTCCCAGGTGCCTCTGAGTGGGTCTGAACCTGCAACCTTTCAACTAGTAGCCAGGCACACCACTGGTTGCAATACACAGGGGCCTCAGAATTTAAAAAATGAAATGGAACCTTTCTCAGATGGCGGTGATAGATGCTTTCCTTAAAAATGCACACAGATCTTACTAGCTCTGGCATACTGCTTTCTAGCATTGCAGGAAGTTTGCTGTGACTTTTCTTCACAGGCATGGTATTTCAATCTATGCCCATGTTCTACATATTTGACTCTTGCTGCAGAACACGCTTACAGTCCTCTCCGGAGACTTCAAAAGGTTTGTGGAAAAATGGAATTAAAATATGATGACATTTGCCAGTGAACTTTTTGAGGCCCCCTTGTATTTTATTGAACAGAGGCTATGCCTTAAATATTTAAGATATGAGATTTCCTATATGTTTTTAAAAACCGTGAGATGCAGTCAATTAATATGGTCCTTCTAGCCACAATTCCTTAAACGATCCATTATAAATTTGGACTCGAGGCCTGTGGCTATATATTTTGGAGGGAGTTTTCTGTTTCATGATTAAGGTGGGATGTAACTTTAGACTCTGTTAGGGGCAAGTCACCATCCTTTGTTTTCCTTGGGACTATAGTCTGCTGAAAGACCCAAACCACACCTCCACATAAGAGCCATTTCAGAAGCAGGAACAGAGAGAGAAATCCAGGACCGTCAGGAAAGAGCACATTGGAGATCTCTGTCTGAAGAGGGAAAGGCCGAGACCTGAGCCATCAGAGACTGGGGCACAGAGACTCTGGGGCAGAGCAAAGAAGCCAGGCTGAGAGGAAACCATGAGGCGGAAGAGAGGAACAGGGTTGGGATGAACGGTACTGTGTGGTCAAGCGGCAGGCAGGCTTCCTGTTCCAGGAGGAGGAGGCCAAAGGACCTCGAGGTTGAGAGGCTGAGGATTAGAGAGAGAGAGAGATGTGATTGCTGGCTGAGGAGAGGTGAACTCATGACTGCATCCTTAGCTGCTTACTGAACCTGACATTTGGTAACTTGTGAAGTCCCTTAAGAAATCCCCTGCAGCACGGGGATTGTCCAAGTTCTGTGTGTCCATTGCAAGGAATGATCAAACCCAACATACCTTTATGAAAAGTATGGGAGGAATGGTTGGTGTCAGAATAGGTAAAGAAAGATAGAGCGTGGAGGCAGGTCTGATCTCTACCTTATGGTAATCGAGAAGCCACAGGGGGTCAGATATGGCCCTTCTCTGTGCACATTGCTGTACAAAGGTAGAAGAAATTAAGGGTCTTTGCATATGAAAATTGTTTTCATGAGAAATGATATATTTGCTCAATTGATCTTACAGTTACTCAAAGCATTTTCCCCACCCCTCTCCTCCAGTTGCTCTCAGACCCGCAGCGTGCCCTTTGGGTGTTCTCGGTGCTTTGGCACGTGTTATGCACGGTGGATAATCAGGCTGGGTCTTGGTTAAGACATGTGACTGTAAAGCAGGAAGGAAGGGGGATTGTAGTGCTTGTTGGATGAATGTTTCAAACCAACTCTGAAGAAAATTGGGAAGATGAGTCTAACCAAATTGTTATCTTTTTTGGTAATGTGTGTATATTATTTAATCTCTGAGGTATTCTTTTAGATATGTGATCCAGTCACGTAAAATGAAGCTTAGTTTTTAAAATAGCTTTTATCCTTTAGAGCTAAACTTTATGCAATTGCATTTTACCAGATTTCTTTTTGCTGGTCACATAAAATCTGTAAGCAAGTGGTAAAAACACTAGTATTGCATCGAATGCAGTGATGAATAATCCAAAGGTAGACCAGTTATTTCTGTTCTAAGTTAGGGATAGATGACACAAAAGCATCTGTCCCTAATTCAAGAATATATTTATCTTACTTAAAAACCCTATCTGTTTATAGTACAGTACTCATCAAAAATGTTGATAAAAGAGACTTAATTATGCAGGTGCAGTTGATTTACAGAGCAATCCTATTTTAATGATTAAAATAATCTGTACACCTGTTTGCTTATATTGAAGGAAATGAATAATCCTCAAAATGTATTTTTAAAATGGTTGTTTCTATTTTTGGCTGTTATTTTACATTTTTTAGGGTATTTTTATGACCTGCAATTTCTTGATTTAAATACTGAAGTTAT
>NW_022104341.1:17528868-17530277 GCF_000313985.2 Echinops telfairi
TTTATTGCACTCATTATTAATAATTCCCCATTTCCACCCTGTTCCCCACCAACCTCCCCTGCCATAACCTTAAGAAATTATTAAGCTAGTTACTATATCTATAGTTTTACCTATCCTGGATTTCATATAAAGAAAATCGTACAAAAAACAAACACCCCCAACCCCAAAAACCCCAACAACAAAAACCTCAATCCCCCAAATACAAAAAGCAGAAAATGATAAAAACTAGAACAAGTTTAAAATGCATCAAAAGGGAAAACAAATGATAAGGGGTTAGATTTTAACCCCATATCTGCATTAACCCACTTTCCAGTGCACTCTGAGGGCGAGGCTGTTCACCTATCTAGTCACTGGTCCTGACTCCTTTTAGAGCCTAGATAACACAAATCAAACCTACAACACTGAACCTACTACCATCTATCATAATGTTCTGTTGTGTTCTCCTTCTTGGTGATAAGAGAGCAGCACATTCACTGATGGCTTGTGTCCTGGCAGGTACTGTTGTAGGCAATTTATAGAACTTTTCACCGATTACTGCCTCCGTCTTTTCCTATTTTGGCCTCCAATTTGGTGACTTGGATTACTCCCTTTTATTTGCCTCTCAGATGTTTCTCCCCCAGACCATGAAACCCACTGCCTTTAAGTTGATTTCAAATAGTAGGGACCCTTCAGGACACGGTAGAACTTCAGGACTTCCGGCTGGTCATCTTTATCGCTGCCTCACTTTCCTCCCTCTCAGTGGCTAGCTGAGGGGGTGGATCACCGACCCTTTGGTGACCCGTCCAAAGCTTAACCTCCTGTACCTTCAGGACTGCCTTTGGCCTCCCGCTTACCCTCAAATTTTTGTTTAGAAAAGTTTCAAATTTAACATAAAATTTGATAGAATTTTACAACAAACACCTGCAAGCCCTCTACCTAGATTTGTCCAGGTATCTCTCTCTGAATATTTATAGATTCAGATAAATTGACTTATGTTGTGTGTATATACACATATTTCCCCCCTGAACTATTTGGAAGTAGGTTGAAGATACCACATTTCACCTCTACTGTTTTTCATCATGGGACTTAAGAACAAAGACATTCTCCTAACTTGACTACAATATCTTTATTCCAGTGAAAATATTTTTTAATCATTTTATTAGGGGCTCATACAACTCTTATCACAATCCATACATACATCAATTGTATAAAGCACATTTGAACATTCATTGCCTTTAGCATTCTCAAAACATTTGCTTTCCACCTAAGCCCCTGGCATCAGCCCCTCATTTTTCCCCATCCCTTCCCACTCACCCCTCCCTAATTAACACTTGATAATTTATAAATTATTATTTTGTCTTATCTTGCCCTGCCCGATGTCTCCCTTCACTCACTTTTCTGTTGTCCATCCCCCAGGGAGGAGGTCACAT
>NW_022104341.1:17533862-17535047 GCF_000313985.2 Echinops telfairi
ATGTGTATAACCATCTGATGGACTTCTGTTTGTTGATCTTGTATCCTGACACTCTGCCAAACTCCTCTATTGCTTCCAGTACTCCCCTTGTGGAGCTTTTGGGATTTTCCATATATAAAATCATATCATCTGCAAATAACGATAGTTTCACCTCTTCCTTCTCCAGACGAATGCCTTTGATGTCTTTTCTTTGCCGTATGCTGTTAGCTAACCTTGTCTGGTCCCCCTTTTCAGTGGGATTTTGTTAGTCTTTTCTCCATTGACTACCTCGTTGGCTGTTTGTTTTTCATAGATAGCTTGTATTGTCTTGAGGAATTTTCCTTCCATTCCTACCTTCTCAAGTGTCTTAAACAGGAGATGGTGTTGGATGTTGTTGAATGTTTTTTCTTCATCTATCGTTATTATTATGTGGTTCTTATAGTTTTTCAAGTCAATGTGGCGAATGATATTAATGATCTTTCGTATGTTGAACCATCTCTGCATCCCTGGTATGAATCCCACTTGGTCATGGTGAATTATTTGTTTTAAATGTTTTTGTATTCTATTGGTCAATATTTTGTTAAGGATTTTTGCATCGATGTTCATTAGGGATATTGGTCTAATTGTCGTGTTTAGAACTCTAACCTCCTTGTTGAGTTTCTTTCCCTGTGACCTATCTTTCTCAGAGAGCAGTGTATTAAAGTCACCCACTATAATTGTTGAGACTATGATTTCTTTTTTCGTCTTTTGGAGTGTTTGGCTGCCGTATTCAGCGGGTCTCTCATTCCGGGAATATATGTTTGCAATGCTTAGTGACTCTGTCTACCATTCCCTTGAGCATTATATAGTCTCCCTCCTTATCTCTTTTTATGGTTTGCAATTTGAGGTCAATTTTCTCCAAGATTAGGATTGCAACCCCTGCTTCTTTTAAATTGCTGTTTCCTTGGTATGACTTTCTCCAGCCTTCAATTCTCAGCCTATTTTTGTTTGTAGCCTTGAGATGTGTCTCCTGTAAGCAGCAGATTGATGGGTTGTGTTTTCTAAGGCAGCCTGCTAGCCTTAGTCTTTTAATGCCTGAGTTCCATCCATTGATATTCAGGGTTGTTATCTCCATCTGTAGACTTCTGTGATGTCATCTTATACCTTTTGTGTTGGATGTTTTCCTACCTCCCTTTCTTATCAGTTTGTTGTGCATGTGCGCGCGCG
>NW_022104341.1:17535788-17537308 GCF_000313985.2 Echinops telfairi
ATTTTTGTTCGCGTTTGTTAAAGTCTGCTTGGCTGTCCTCCAAGTCACTAGTGCGGTTCTCTGCTTCCTCCAGTCGATTCTCAAGGTCCGTGAGTCTGCTACTGGTTTTCGTTATCGCCTCCCTAAGCTCTTGTATTTCCCTTTGGTGAATGGACTTTATCTCCTCTATCATTTCATCCTTTTTCTGTATTGTTTCCTTCATATCCTGTATGACTCCAGGCAGCATTCTGAAAATTTCTTTCTGTGGCACCTCAAGGTCTGCTTCTTCTATGCATGTCATTATGTTCAGGACATCTTCTGCCATTGCCTTTTGTTTCTATTGTTTTTTTGTTGAGGTCTTTGGGGCTGATGGCTGTTTGCCTTGTGTTGTTTTAGAGGAGACAGGTGCCATTTTACAGGGAGTTGTAGTGCATTGGCTCTCTCTGGGAGACTTGTAGTAATGCTTCTTCGAACTGCCTACAGCTAATTTCACTATGGAATGAACCTATTACTCTATCCTCCTATGGCTTCCCACTAAGGGGAGTGCCCCAGAAGGATCGTGGGTTACCTGCTTTAGTGTTGTGGTGGTTGGGTAAAGGTTCCTGCAGCAGCTTGGAATGTTCATGAGTGTTGGCTGAGCTGCCTCAGGCCTTGTGAGGCCCTAAGGTAGGTGGGAGGAAGTTCCCTCAGTCATGTGGGGCAACAGAGGAAAAATAAGAGCTCCCTCAGGCACACAGGCAGGAATTCCCCAGTAAGAAGTTGGGCAGAGTAGGGCTTTCCCCAGACTCGGGCTAGCTGCACAGGGTGGAGTTCATCTAGGTGGGTGTGAGGTAGGCTTAAATGCCCTAGGCTGAGGGGAATGGTCTGGAGGTCGGCAGTGGAGTGTGAGAGAACAGGAAAGAGACAAACAGGAGAAAATAAAATAAAAAAGTAAGCCCGTGAAGACTTTGGGGTGATAGAGAGAAGAGAGGGAAACAAAAGTAACAATGTAGCTGAGCCCTGATTCCTGCCTGTGGAGCTTCAAGGGTTTCATCCCTGCCCCGAGGCGATGGTGTGTTGAGATGTGTCTCCTGTAGGCAGCAGATTGATGGGTTGTGTTGAGCTGTGGCTCAACTGTGGCTGTGTTGAGAAACTTCCCCTGCGCAACCCGCCAATACTGTGGGGCAGAGTTCCTCAAACTATGTCCTGGGGGCCACATGCGGCCCGCCAAGGATATTTACCCAGGCCAAAGGGTGTTTTTGCTCCATTTTGTTTTTTATTTCAAAATAAGATATGTGCAGTGTGCATAGGAATTTGTTCATAGTTTTTTTTTTTTTTAACTATAGTCCGGCCCTCCAACAGATCTGAGGGACAGTGAACTGGCCCCCTGTTTAAAAATTTTGAGGACCCCTGCGTTAGAGGGTTCCCAAGGTTGTAAATCTTTAGAAGATCAGGCAGCTTCATCTTTCTTCCACAGAGTGGCTGGTGGGTTTGAATCAAAATCCTGTTGTTAGCTGCCCAGCTACCAACCCACAGTGTCACCAGCCTGCCTTCATGTCAGG
>NW_022104341.1:17537408-17552167 GCF_000313985.2 Echinops telfairi
CAGGCTGTGGCTGTGTTGAGATTAAGCCCTTGCGCAGGCTCCATATTGTCCCAGGTCTGGCCGAGACAGTGGCGGAGATTAAGCTCTAGCTGGCCTCCACTGTGGTAAGCCAAAAGCCTCCAGCCCCTCAAAACTTTGTGGGTCTGTGTCTGCTTATCTTTATGATGCTCCTCCTGCGATCCAGCAGTGGTGAATTTCCCGCTAAGCAACTCTCCTAGAAAAATGTTTTTTAAGTGATGAATACCGTGGTTTCCCAAATTGTTCTAATAAAGTCCTTTGGATCAGACCTCATGATCTGATCAATCTCATGGCATGTAGTTGTCATGTCTTTTTGGTCTCCTTTATACTAGACATTGACTCAAATAATATATTTGAGTCAATGTCTAGTATAATATATATATTATTTATTATATATATATATTATTTAGGGCCAGTTGATTTGTAGAAGGCTCCATAATTTAGAGAACAGATTTGAGTTAAGGTATTTTGTCACTGGTATTCCTGGAGGGATGTAGTTTCCATCTCAGTATATCGTATCAGACGGTGCACAGCATCACGTTCTTCCTTTATGGCTGATGCTGGACATGGTCACAGGTGTCAGACTTCTCAATTGTGAAACATGAATTTTCTCTTGTAATTAATAAGTCATCAGTCTGGGTAAATGATTGGAGGTGTTTGATTAGTAGTTTAAACTGTTGAATACAAAGATAGTGATCTGAAAAGTAAATCCCTACCTAATTAACAATAAAAAATTTGTCAAAAAAAGAAAAAGTAATCATGGGGTGGGGTGATATTTGTCTCTGTGAATGTTTTATTTCCCAGTACTCTTTTATCAAATACTTCTAGCATGAAATACAATTTATACTCCTTACCTGAATCTATTGTCATTCTGTAGTTGTAAAAGGATGGTTTTTTAATTTATTTAAAGGAGCCCTCTTGGTGTAGTGGGTTGTGCATTGGGTTGCTAGCTGCAAGGTCAGCAGTTTGAAACCACCAGCCACTTGAAGGAGAAAGATGAGGCTTTCTAATCCTGTAAAGAGTTACAGTGGTGGAAACCCACAGGGGCAGTTCTATGCTGTCTTAGTGAATCATTATGAGTCGGAATGAACTTGATGGCAGGCAGGGAGATGCTGGTCTTTGTAAAAGGTGAAAGATTTATACGATCTGAAGAGAAACCAGGGTATTGGTCTTTGTAAAAGAGCTGCTTTATCCCCTCTGACCTTCCCTTTCCTTTTGAAGGCACATAGTCCATTACCATCGTTAATGTTTTGTAGTGCTCGTATTGACCCAGATTTAAGCAGTAGGAGCCCCAATCACGCTGGCTCCTGTGCCCTTTTAATGTGTCTCCCATCAGTTTTGAGCATGTCCTCATTTTCTGGTGTAACAAGATGTTCCCTACTCAATGTATATGTTTTTGCATTTCACTATGTCTCAAAAGGGCCTTATGGTTTTTGGAAATCACAATTTGGATGCTAACATGCTTGTTGCTAACTGGTCTCCCAGGTACTGTTGAATTGGTTATTCCTAATAGTTATGATGTTTATTTTTTTTAATGGCCAGTAACCCAAACCCAGGGCCATTGAGTTGATTCTAACTCATAGCAAACCTATGAGACAGAGTAGAACGGGCTCCTTAAGGTTTCCATCATTGTAAATCTCTATGAGAACAGAAAACCTCACCTTTCTTCTCAGGAGCAACTGGTAGGTTTAAAGCACTAACTTTTCTGTAATAAGCCCAGTCACCAGTGTTCCTTTTGTTGTGGGAACTAAAACATGAAACTCACTGCCAATGAATTGATCCTGATTCATAGTGACCCTATAGAACTGCACCTGTGGGTTTCTGAGACTACCTCTTTAAGGGAGTAGAGACTTTCATCTTTATCTTGAAGAGTGGCTGGTGATTTCAAACTGCTGACCTTTTGGTTAGCAGCCCAACACAGAACCATTTGTCTCCCGGGTCTATAGTAGCAGTGAAGACTAAATGACTCAATAATGAACCCATGGTGCCAGGGGAAATACAGGCCCAGATTCCTGTGCACCTGTGCTGTCATACGCATAGGAGCATGAGACAGTATTTCAACACTAATTAGACTAGGAACATGGCACTGAGTCTTTGGAAAACTGTTGGAATTTCCAGGCTTAGATCTTTCTTCATATCTGATGTATGTGTGTTTTAGGTACAAAGCTACCTCTTTCCTGAATTTTTCCTCTCTTTTCCATTTTTGTACTGTTGATACTGGTAGTTCCTCAGTTTGGAAAAATGTTCACCTTAATCTCAGCACTACCCTACACTCATATTAATTTTTTATTTCTTTATTTTCTAAGGTCTAATGAATCATTCAGGAGCCCCAGTGGCACTGTCTGGTTAGCACTGGCCTGCTAGCTGCAAGGTCATGCATTCAAAACCAACAGCCACTCTGGGGTAGAAAGATGAGGCTGTCATTGTCATCCTCAGAAGCCCCATTATCTTGATGGCAATTGATTTTTTAAAAAAAAATAACTGATTAAAAAAAAAAAGAAATCATTAAGAAGCCCTGGTGGCACAGTGGTTAAAGTGATTGTCTGCTAACCAAAAGGTCAGTGATTCAAGCCCACAAAATCACTCAAGAGACTCCAGTGTGTGGTAATCTACTTCCCTGAAGACTTAGAGTCTTCGAAACCCCATGGGGTTGCTAAGAGTTGGCACTGACTCTATGGCAGCAGGCTTTGGGTGTGTTTTGAATTGATCATTTTATTTTTTTAAAATCATATTTTCCAACCCCCTGGCCCTAGATAATTTGTATTTCCATAGCATTTTGCCTAAATCTTTGTTTTTATCATATTTCCTAGATAGAACTCTTAAAACCACCTATCTCCTCTAGTTAACAACCATGCCTCGGCCATTTTCCCCCCAATACCCAGTACCATGTTTTCTCATAGAGTGCATTCTAAATACTTGGGTTAAGAGGCAGACTAGGGAAAGACCTTCTGTCTAACTTAGGCATTTGTGGATTCTTATGTAGTCCATGCTCAAAACTTGGAGTTTTGAGAACTGCATAGAGCCTAAGGTTGTGATAACTCCTTCATTTCAGTACATTGAGAATTAAGATTCTTGTTCTCCATCTCCTTCATCTTCTTGAATATATTGGGAGATCTGCCTATAAATGAATATGATATTTTATTTATTGCTTTGCCTCAAAAGCAGCCATATTGTTACATTAACATTTTTAAATAATGAAAGCATTTCTATTTCACACACTGATTATACACATTCTAGGAAACCTATATTGCTTATTTAAATCAGGGATAATCAAACTTTTCTGTAAAAACTCAGATAGCAACTATTTCAGAACTTTTCTCTTGTTTCTGTCACAGCCATCTGTCACAGTGAATCATCTCTGTTGTTGTTTGGAAAGAGCCATGGGCAATATACAAGTGAACGGATGGGGTTGTGTTTCAATAAAATATTAGTTATGGACATTCAAATATTATAACTTGTCTTAGAATAGTATTCTTATTTTATAATTTTTAATAAACATTTAAATATTTAAAAATCATTTCTAGCTCCTGGATTGTATAAAACCAAGCAGCAGCCTGGGTTTTGGACCATGGGCTATAGTTTTTTGATTTTTGGTTTAATGATGGTAAATCTATTTCTTATCTTGAGTTGACTTGACTATAAGATGTGTAGTAGTAAATAATTGCTTTGCTAATATTAGAGCCTTGAGAATTCCCGAAATTGGAATGGTCTTATATAATTTTGATTTGGAAAGTATAGAAATATGTTAGAATTCCCTATTTGTATTTACAGTAATATTTACTATAATTGGATAGTTTGGGATTTTATTCAAAGGGTTTCTTGATTAGAGTGCCTAAAAGATATTTTTGTGTAATTATTGTATAGTTTATGGAGAACAATTTAGGATAAGTGAATGAACAATAACAAAATCTAGAGTATGCAGTTGTATCATCATCTCTGATTGTCACTTTAAATAATGTGATCCAACTTTTAGAGTCTGAGTCAGAATCGATTCAATGGTAGTGATGTTTTTTTTTTTGATAGATGGGAATTAGACTACCACCACCACCATCAAAATGCCTCTTTCTGTTCCTACATTTTAGTCTCAATTTTGTAGTTTTAAATCTCTTCAGTGTTTGTGATTTGTAGTATTCGATTATAGTGTCTTCCATTTACCAAAATACAAGTTACCAAAAACTCAATATGATTTAATGTATTCACAGTCATTAAAGCATAGATATTTATTTACAAATAAATAACTGGAATAGTGTTTATGGTAAGTTAAATGGATAAAAAGGTAAGAAAATGACACATTGGATTAATGAAAGCATTAATCCAAACCCAACCCACTGGTGTCAAGTCAGTCCTGATGCATACTGACCCGAAAGGGCTAGTAGTGCTGCGTCATTGGGTTTCCAAGTCTGTAAACTTTTATGGAACCAGAAAGCCTCCTCTTTCTCTTGCAGACCAGCTGGTGGATTCAAACTGCTGGCCTTAGAATTAATACCCTAATGTGCAACCCACTATGCCACCAGTGCTCCTTAAAGCACTAATGGTGCTGAATTGATGATGGGTTTATGGACATGAAATCATAAAGCTTTTTACATTAAAATAAACCTTTTTTGATTAATAAATTACACAGCTAGTTATTTAGAATTTATAATGTCATGTAAGATTAAGCCAGTAAGTGATTTAAAAAAGCATCACACCATATCTTTTATTAGTATCTTTTTTTTAAAAAGACCATAAAATGTTGAAATTCCTTTACAAATCTCTCGCAGGGTGAAGATGATGCCTACCTGTGTATTCGTGATGCTCAGACTGTGCACGTACAGGCTGCTCATTTGACCGGACGAAGTCCTCCTGTGATGAACTCCGGGGCAGGGGTGAGCCCTAGGGAAGTCTCCTTTGGCTGCTTTACCTTCTGTCTTTGTGGTTGTGCTGCAAGTTAGTCTCAACCACTGCACTTTAAAACAGAGCCCGAGTACTGACCTGGGCTTGCCTCCTCTCTCTTAGTGATGTATGAAAGACTTCTTGCATAAATAATACGGGAGAAACACTTCTTTGCTTCAGAAAGAAGACACGTTTCCTTTGTAGGAAAAGATAAATTCTTGCTCATGTTTAAATTCTTTTGGTTAACATCTTATAAAAGAGTCTTATTTGCTGGCCCAGTTATCTAATGCAGATGTATCAGGAATAGCACAAGTTGGTGACTTTAACCAACGAATTTATTTTCTCACAATTTAGGAGGCTGGAAGTCTGAATTCAGGTCGCTGACCCTAGAAGAAAGCTTTCTCTCTCTGTTGGCTCTGAAAGCGGTTCCTCATTTCTTCTGCGCTTCCGAACCAGGATAGGCCTCAAGTGGCTCGGCTTCGTTCTTCCCCTGCCTCTGTTTCCCAGCTTGCTTGCTTCATCTCTCTTTCTATCTCGAAAGAGATGGACTCAGGCTATACCCTACACTAATCCTACCTCCTTAACGACACAGGCGATGCTTTCTCAAAAGGTATTAGAACCAAAGGCACAGAGGTTAGGATTTGCAACTCATCTTTCTGGGAACACAGTCAAGCTGTCACATTGGCTAAGGCGGTGCCCTATCTAAAGCATACGGACACATGTTTAAAGAAGTGGCCGTGGTCGTGACAGAACGAATGTCCTGCCTGCGGAGAAGGAAGAGCACGCGGGGTAGAGATTCGTTTCAGTGCCCACAGGCAGTCATCTTGCGTGCCCTTGTGGGCACCTGTGCCAAAGTGTAGCCTGTGTCTGGTAGAGAAGTGTCTCTCCCTTGGCAGTTGACAAGCAAACGAGCTCTGACGGAGCAGGAGCTAGTCCTTGAGGACACGTTCTCCAAGTAGCGCTCCCGTGGGTTGGCACACCCGGCGTGTGTCGGGAGACCACTGTTCCCATTCTCTTCAAAGGGAAGAGGAAGTGCATAAACACTAGAAACGAAGATAAACGCGCACGCACGTTTACAGAAAGGAGATAGAAGCGGTCCGTTTCGTGCATACTTTTAGTCCATCTTTGTCGGGCGCTGAGAAGGCTCGTTGTGTGTGTTCGCAGGGTCCGCTGGAGGACGTGGCTTGGAGGTTGGCGGACGGTGGTCTGCAGTGTTCTTTCCGAAGAAACATTAGCCTTCTCGGTTTTAAGGGTAGATTTGATCTCAACAGAAGCTACTACATATTTATAGCAGATGGTGCCACGGATGAGGGTAAGTATATTGATTAAAAACCATCTTTTAGAAGTTTTATTCTCTCCTCTTCCCTCCTTTATTTCTTCTTTTGGAGGGATCTACTGCAATTGCTTTATATTTAGCTATATACTTATGGAGGAAGTTCTCAAGAACTTTTCCCATTTTGTTTGAAAATTTGACTTTTGGTTAACTGTAGCCTTTCCCCTGGGAACTAGAAGAAGACACAGCATTAATTATGTTATGGTGCAACATTGCGCATAAAAACTACGGCCTCTCCACTGGAGATCCCCTTGCAGAGGGGTCTCGGGGAGGAGATGAGCCAGTCAGGGTGCGATGTAACAATGATGAGAAATACAACCTTACTCTAGTTCCTAAAGGTTTCCTCCCCGCTCCCACTACCATGACTCGAATTCTATCTTGCAAGACTGGCTAGACCAGAGGAGGTACACTGGTACAGATAGGAACTGAAAATACAGGGAATCCAGGACGGATGAGCCCTATAGGACCAGTGGTGTGAGTGGCAAAACAGGGAGGGTAAAGGGAGAATAGGCAGGAAAGAGGGAACCAATTACATGGAACTGTGTGTGACCTCCTCCCTGGGGGAAAGACAACCAAAAAGTGGATGAAGGGAGACGTCGGACAGGGCAAGATATGACAAAATACCCATTTATAAACTATCAAGGGCTCATGCGGGAGGGGGGAGCGGGGAGGGAGGGGGAAAATGAGGATCTAATGTCGGGGGTTTAAATGGAGAGAAAATGTTTTGAGAAACGATGTACAAATGCGCTTTACACAATTGATGTGTGTATGGATTGGGATAACAGTTGTATGAGCCCCTAATAAAATGTTAAAAAAGAAAAAAAAAAAACCAAAAAAAACAACTACGGCCTCTGATGGGCAGTCTGCACTTGGACTAGAAGACACTATCAATGCCTGGTAAGAAGCCTTATCTTTGGGCTCCCCTGAAGGCAATAACTTTGGGCATGTCCTTTGTAGGGACCCTAGAAGTGGTGCCTTTTGGGGTTACCGTAAAAGACAGTGTTTCCTGTAGGACAACATGCTTGGTAGGAGTCTCATGTCCTTGGACCTGCGAGGTGAGGACAGGATCCAAGCATAGTTCTTGAGCATCTTGGTGAACTACTGCAAGATCTCTCCAAGACAAGACCTCTTCTTGAAGAAGAATGCCTTCTCTGTCTAAGTGCTGCTGCTGGAGCCCTGGAATGCCCTCAATGTTCTGCTGGCATGCTGTGTCTCCTATCCCATATTCTTCTGCATCAATCTGATGCCAGGTGCTACCCATGATAGTGTTATGAATATAAAATTCTAGTGTATCCTCAGGAAGACTACCCTAGGGACTGTTACAAACATAGTATACCATTTTAAGGTTTTGGTTAATGATGTTTTGTATAACTGTCGGACATACCAGTGTAGTATTCAATGACCCATCTCTTGAGACAACACTGCCCCCACACTTTGAGGCTATAGTCTAATTTGATACCAGTGAGGGATTGAGAAGGTCCTTGGATGGGGTAAGGGAAAAAGAGGAGTAGGAATTGTGCTCCAGACAAGAGTATGAAAAGCCTGGGCTATTTTATTATCACGTGATTCAGAATTTATGCTGTTGATGGAGTGGAGGCTCAAAAGTTTTTGTGGCAAGAGTCATGGAGTTGATTCCAACTCACAGCGAGCTTTTATAGGACAAGCCTTCTGAGACTATAACTTTTTATGAGAGTAGGTAGAAAGCCTCATCTTCTCTTCTCTAGAGCAGCTGGTGGTTTTGAACTGCTGACCTTACAGTTAGCAGCCTAGTGGGCAATCCCGTACATCACCGGGGTTCCTAGCTAAAGGAGTCCCATTGGCATAGTAGTTAAATTATCAGTTGCTAACAGTTAAAGGCTGGTGGTTCAAACCCACCTGTGATTCTGCAGTAGGAAAGGACCTGGTGATCTTCCCTTGTAAGAGCCAATCAACCCCTCTAAAGTAGTGCCAATCTGTGTAATAGAAGGGGATCAACTTGATGGCACCCAACAACAACATACTGTGAGAAAAGAGCCTTATGCTGTATTAGTCTCTCTACTCTGCCCCCTGGTGGTGTTTTTGTACTGATGGTATGGCAGGTTGAATAGCTCACCTTTTGCGTGGTTTCTCAAAGTGTGGTTCCCAGACAACTTGCTCAGGATCACCTGGAATGAAAGCTAAAAATTCAGAGTCTGCATTCCATTTCAGATCGATGGGATCTCTGCTGATGTGCGTGGAATCGTGTTCTGTCTGCTGCAGTTTCCATAACTCACGGCACCAGGAGAGGCTTCTCTCCACTAGGCTGCGTACACAAAAAGGGCATAGGGACAAATGTTAGAACTTGCTCTTGAGATGGACTTTACCACATTTTAAAAACTCTTATCTTATTTCACAGTGTACACTACACATCAATACAATAGTACCGTGAAACCTCGGAGAGCCACAGCTCACAGGACTGCTTTAATTTTTAGGGTCTCTCAAGAATTCTACCTTTGACAAGTTGCAGCCGCTACTTTTCTGCTGATTTCTGTTTAGTGGAAATATTTGAATGCTCCTTTTTTGACAAGTCTCTGCTTTTACAGGATTTTAATGCATGTGTATAGGTATGTGTATATGTATTTGGACATACACATACACATGCATACATTGCAAATTTATATATCAAAAAACCAAAACTCACAGCTATTGTGTTGATTCCGACTCACAGTGACCCCATGGGAGAGGGTAGAAGTGCCATGTGGGTTTCTGAGACTAACTTTTTACAGGAGTAGAAAGCCTCATCTGAGGAAAGTTAGCAAGTACTTAATCATCTTCTCTATTATCGACTCACATAATATGTGGGCCACTTATAAATTGAATTCTGCTCAAAAACAATGAGGCTTTGTAGTATTGAAACTTTTTCAAAGTAATCACATAATCTTTTTAGGTGAAAAATGTAAAGCATACCCAATTTCAGGAATCTCTTAATTATCTGTTTGACAGTTAGGAGTTCAACCGAAATCCAATACCCACTATGTGAAGATTAATCAAATTCCACTTTCCCACATCTGAATCATCGCTGACGCTAGCTGCCCAAGTGACACTCCTTCGCTCTGCTCCTTGCTGCCTGCGACTAAGCCTGTGTTCACAGTTAAAAGGATGGTTAACAGTTACATTCAGATTGCTAAGGTGGACGCCAGCCACACACTCGGGAGCCCACAAAACACCTACTGGCCACATTCCCTCCGGCCCCGCCCTCCCCTGCCTTTCACGATGGAGCTCTAACCTGGGCTCCGCTCTTTCAGCTGCTGCCTCTCCTGTCGGGTTCTATAGTTCACCGGAATGACTGACGGAAGTCACAGAAATGACAGTCAAATCTCTGAAAGCTTGAATCTGTGTAAGGTGGGAGCCAGTCAGGGAAGGAAAAGTCAAATATTTTCCACTAAAAGGAGAGATAGAAAAGGGGTAAGACCATGGGTGAAAGAGAAAGAGTATATATATATATTCCAAATATATATACCAAATGCATATGTCCTAAATGCATATACACCAAAAACCCAAAATCCACTGCTATTGTGTTGTATTTCTTAACTGTGAAACAGATAATTAAGTGATAATTTGTCGCCTACAAAGATTACATGATTACTTTGAAAAATGATTTCAACGTTACAAAGCCTCATTGTTTTTGAGCAAAGTTCAACTTATAAATAGCCCACATACATGTGATTAGGAAATAGAGAAGATGATGAATTACATGCTAACTTTCCACAGATAGAGGTATACCTGTACCTATAGCTCCAGCTATAGTTATGCATGCCTTTCGAATCTAAACCTTTTCTAACTAAGGCATAGAACTACTTGATTTTGGTTGGACTTCCTGCTGAGAATTTTACATTTCTACCCCAGATACACTGACACTGAATCCACATTTTAAGTAGATCTTCAAGTGATTCTTATGTGTGAATGGTTGTAAGCCCTGTTTCTCACTGCTGGTTTCCCCTTAAGATGCCAACATTGTCTTGTGAATTACTGAGTGTTTAAACTGATGGAACTCACTTGGGTAAAAAAGTAAACTACAATAAAAAAGTCTACCAATTTTGAGACCCTGTGATCACAAGAAGGAGCCCCAGTCGCGTCAGGCTGCTGATTTGCAATGTCAGTAGTTTGAAACCACCAGCTGCTCTGTGGGAGAAAGATGAAAGAGGCTTTCTACTCCAGTAAAGAGGCTTTCTACTCCTTGAAAGAGTTACAGTCTCAGACACCCACAGGGGCAATTCTGCTCTGTCCTGTAGGGTTGATAGGAGTCAGAACCTACACATCACAGGACCCGTTACCTTAACAATTCATGAATATCACCTGTAAAAGAATACCATAGAACCTTGCACCAAACAAGACTCAGCCTCCCTTAGAGAACTTTAACAACTATAATGGAGCCATATAATAAAACTCCAAACGTATACTGGGCCTTTGTTTTAATAACGTTTAAGACCATGCTCAGTCCATGGCTCAACAGTTAAAACCACGTTTCTTCTAGCTTAACTCTAAGGCTCCTTTACCACCATTCTACCAATGTAGTACTTTTAGGTGCATCAGCACCTTTTGAGGTCATTATCAATGGTTTTCTTTCCTTTTTTTGTGTAGATCTTCATAGTTTATAGTTCTTCTCTTTTCCCCTCTTAATGCTCTCTTCTCTGTCTCTTTATGAATTCTTCCAGTTTCCTGACTGAATTTCTGATCTGTTCTGTTCTAAGAAACTATGGTATAATGGCATTTGCCAAAAGACTAACCAGGTGTTTTACCACCATGTTTTGAATGTTCTCTTTTCCCACCATTGCTTTAAAAGCCTCTTGAACATATGCTCAAAATCTATCAAGAAACCTGAGCTTCCTATTCTATTTATGTCTCCATTGATCTATTTACCTACTCCTATAATAGTTAAAATTACTAGAACACAAAACCAAAACCCACCACCACCGAGTGACATTAGACTCACAACGAGCCTGCATGTGGTTTCTGAGGCTATATCCGTCTTTACAGGAACTAACCAGAAGTCAGTAGTTCAAGCTCTTCAGCCACTCCAAGGGAGAAACACGGCTATCAAGTTGAGATAAACCAGCTGACAGCAGTTTCTCAGGGGAGGGACACTGGAGGTTAAATTTAATCCCTTAGAAAATGATGTAATCAATCGTTCTTTTGAAGTGAGACTAATAATAGCTCTGAGCACCAAATCTTTCTTAGCTTCCTAGTGGGTGATAGAAATCAGAACACGAGAGAGGGTGATCTATCTTTTAAAAAAATTATTTTATTTTATTGGGGGCTCTTATAGCTCTTATCACAATCCATACATACATTGATTTTGTCAAGCACTTCTTTACAAATGCTGTCATCATCTTTTTCAAACATTTTCTTTCTACTTGACTCCCTGGCATCAGCTCCTCATTTCTCCCCCTCCCTCCTCCAGCCTCCCTCCCTCCACTATACCCCCTCGATAATTTATAAATTATTATTTTTTCATGTTTTACACCAACTGCTGTCTCATTTCACCCACTTTTATGTTGTCCGTCCCCCTGGGATGGGGCTCATACATCGCTCATTGTGATCGGTTCCTCCTTACTCCCCACTCCCTTACCCTCCTAGTATCGCTGCTCCCCTTATTGGTCCTGAAGGGTTTATCTGTTCTGGATTCCCTGTGTTTCAAGATCTTATTTGTACCCCGGTATACATGTTCTTGTCTAGTCAGATTGGTTAGAGAATTGTAGACATGGTAGTAGAAGGGGAGGAAGCATTAAAGAACTAGAGGAAGGTTGTGTGTTTCATAGGTGCTATACTGCACCCTGACTGGCTCGTCTCTTCCTGTGGCTGTTCTGACAGGGGGGTGTCCAATTGACTACTGATGGACTCTGAGTCTCCACTCTGCCCTCCCCCTCATTCCCATTGATATGTTTTTTTGTTTGTTATGTTTTGGGTCTTGGATGCCTGATACCTGATCCCATCGATACCTCATGATCACACAGGCTGGTGTGCTTCTTCCATGTGGGCTTTGTTGCTTCTCAGCTGGATGGCCATTTGTTTATCTTCAAGCCTTTAAGACCCCAGATGCTATATCTTTTGCTAGCCAGACACCATTAACTTTCTTTACCACATTTGCTCATGCACCCATTTTGTCTTCAGCGATCATGTCAGGGAAGGTGAATATTACAGAGTGCCGTTTTAGTAGAACAAATTGTTCTGTGTTGAATGAGTACTTGAATTGAGGCCCAATGTCCACCTGCTACCATAATACTTTATAAATAAATATATGTACATAGCTATATTCCCCTGTCATTGTATATAAATGTATTTACATATATACATGCCTGTATTTAGACCTCTATAACTGTCCTGTGCCTCTATTTCCTTCCATCCCACTATCATGTTCTGTCTTCATTTGGGTTTGTGTAATTCCTCTCAGCTACATTGGCTTTGATCAAGCCCCCCAAGCATCCTGTGCTCTCCTCGCCATCAACTTTAGGTCATTTATTCTTCCCTTGTTGCTGGGTTTGTTGGCACCCCCCTCCTTTGCCTCCATCTACCCCTCTCCTGTGCCCCTCCCCACCCCAGAACCGTGGGTCCCATTGTTCTCTCCTCCAGATTGTTCATCCCACCTATCTTGTCCAGATAGACATGCATAGACAATAATACATGCAAAAAACAAAGCCGAGCAAAACATGAAAAAAAGAAGACAAAAAAATAAATCAACACGCGAATACCACGGAACTATAAAATAAATAAAGAGAAAAAGAAAAACCAACAGCAAAAATGGAAAAGCCCTCAAACAGTTCCAGGTCTGTCTGTTGACCTTTATGAGTGTTTTCCAGTCGATTCCAATGGGGTGTCACGCCCTGGCCCCACAGTCCACCTTTGGCATTCCTTGGGGACTTCGTTGCTTTGCTCCTCATGCTGCTCCGCTGCACACCCTTAGTGTTCACCCCCGTGCAGTGGGGTCAGATCAGACATATTTCCCACACTGTCCCCAGTGCTGTGCCCTTTAGTGCTGTGTGTCAGTGAGGGACATGTTGTCCTGTGTCCTGATGGGGCCGGCTCTGTGATGCCCACTGTGCTTTGGTTGTTCTGAGCTGGAATATTGTCCTGAGGGCGTGGGGGGCCGGGTGTGTTCCACTCTCTCCTTCCCTCTTCGTTTGCTCCTGATCAGACACACCCCACTTCCTGAGCTGCAGCTTCAGTGCTGTCCTCTGAAGTGCATTCCTCTGGGGTGGGGAGTGGGGGCTGCCCACGTAATTGGGATTGGGGGCAGGTCCCCCTGACCTCTCTATTGGTTCCCTGGTTCTTGCCTGTATGTTGCATTCACGTCTTGGCTTGCGGGTTGGAGTCTGGTCACTCTCTCCCTCTCCTGTGGAGATATAAATAACACCCTCCCCTTGGGTGGGTTAGTGCCCTGTTCCCTTGCCACCCCCCTCTTTCTCTTTTTCTCCCTCATTATTTGGCTGCCATATGTATCCCTGGGTTGGGTTTGGCACCTGCCTTAGTACCGGGACCTCACCCCTGGCATGTATGTATTTAGTAGATTTTCCCATATGTCCCTTTCTGCATTTTTTTTGAGACCTCAGTGGACTCATGTTCTACTTGTCCTTTTGTGCTTGGCTTACTTCGCTTAGTTTAATATCCTCTAGTTCTTCCCATGCGGCAATGTGGTTCATGCGTTCATCACTGCTTTTTAGGGATGCGTAGTAATCCATTGCATGTACACACCACAGATTTTTGCTCCATTCATAAGTTGATGGAAATTTGGGTTGTTTTCAACTCCTTGCAATTGTGAACTGTGCCGCGATGAACATTGGAGCACAGATGTCTGGCTGTGGTTTGTTTCTTGCCTCTTCTGGGTATGTGCCCAGTAGGGGGATTTCTGGGTCATATGGTAGCTTAATTTTCATCTGTTTTAGATATTGTCAAATTGATTTCCATATGGCTGTACATACTTACAGGTCCACCAGCAGTGGACGAGAGTTTCTATCTCCCTACAGCCTCTCCAACACTTGTTAATTTCTGATTTTTTTGAATGGGGCTATCTTTGAGGGTGTTAGGTGGTATCTCATGTTGTTTTAATTTGCATTTCTCTTATGGCTAGGGATGTGGAACATTTTCTCATATGATTATCGGCCATTTGGATGTCTGCTCTTGAGAAACTTCTGTTCAGGTCCTTTGCCAACCTCCTCAGGGGTAAATTGTTTTTTTTTGTTGTTGTTGTTGTATGTTAGCAGAGTATTGTAGATTTTAGTAATAATGCCTTTGTCTGATGTGTCATTGCTAAAGATGTTTTCCTAGTCTGTGGTCTCTCTTATTATTCTCGGTGAATTCTTTCGATGTACACAGGTGTTCTATCTTCAGCATATCCCACTTGTTATTTTGTGCCTCCTCTGTGTTTGTGTCCTTCCCTGTTTCTGATAGCCTATGTATTCCCTGCACCAATGTTCTCAGATTTGTCCCAATTCCATCACTGATGGCTCTAATAGTTTGGGGTTTTACCTCGAGATCTGTGATCCACCTTGAGTTTATTCTTGTGCATGTAGTGAGGTGAGGG
>NW_022104341.1:17552777-17569661 GCF_000313985.2 Echinops telfairi
CTTTTAGACCTTGCCCAATGGGTCCTTCATTTGTTTGTTTTTGCAATGAATAAAATTATAATCATAAGTACAGTGATTTTTAGATTTTGAATTTTTGACTGACTTAAAAAGTTATATATAGAATTTTATTAAACACTATGAGTTATACTAAACTTTTCCCCCCTTACCTTGCCTGTGGTATTTCTTTTTTTCTTGTGGCTTGATTTGTGAAAAATTTCGTGTATATTATGATATTTCAACAGACTTGCTTTTTCTGATTTTTAGGCTGGTAGCTTGTTGATTTTATTACTTCTATTGAAAGAATTCTTCCTTTCTCCTTTTTCAGGTTGTATTTAATTGTTTTAAAGGCATGTTGAATTAAATGATTACTTCAATACTTAGAGTCTTTTTTACCCTTTAAAATGTGCTTTTAAGATGTTAAAAATGTCTTCTGAATAATACCTTGATTGCATCCCATGTGTTTTGATGTGAAGTGTCTTAATTGGTGTTCATTTCTAAGGAGACTTGCAATTTTAGTTCTGATTGCCTAAATAGTCTGAGAGTGTTTAGAAGAGTAATTTTGTAAGTATCTAGGTGGATCTTCCATCAGGTATCATGTCTCCCCCCCCATTTATTGTTTAATCCTTGTTGCATATTGACAAATAATATAATCTTCATAATTATTTGTCTTAGGAAACGAGATATTCTCTGTGGCCTAGTATTTATCATTTGTTTTGACTAATACT
This sequence comes from Echinops telfairi, assembly GCF_000313985.2. Taxonomy (NCBI): domain Eukaryota; kingdom Metazoa; phylum Chordata; class Mammalia; order Afrosoricida; family Tenrecidae; genus Echinops; species Echinops telfairi. The sequence continues at coordinate 17,553,503 of NW_022104341.1, forward strand.
TATTAATGTCTCTTTATTAAGAATCCCTTATATAGCCATATCAAATTTCATTTTTTTCACCCTTGAATCATATTTGATGATATATGTTTCATAATATAATTGCTCATTCATAATTTATTTACTCATGATAAACATTTATCATATTTAAAAATTTTTCCCCCCATGTTAAAAAATGTATTGTGGACATTCTTGTACATGTTTGGTTAAAAAGCATAGTTATAGAAAGCAGATTTCTGGACAACATATAAATATATACACAGTTGGAGGAATTCTATATATTCTAATTTAAGTACTGTATTTTTATACAAATAATATGCACCAGCTACATTTATTTTCTAACCAGTACCCCCATACATAGTTTTATAAAAATGCCACTGTACCAGTTGTTTTTTTTTACATTTTTGTCAAAAATTATCTTAGTGAATTAAAAATATACCTCCCAGAAGGAAGGGAAGGGGAAGTGAATGGTTGGCAAAAAAATGTAGAAGGTATGCATTATTTTTTAAAAAGTAAGATATATACCAAAACTAAAATCACTGCCATCAAATCAATTCTGATTCATGGTGACCCTATTGGACAGAGTAGAATCATCCCTTTGAGTTTCTGAGACTTTATATCTTTACAGGAGTAGATATATACATGACAATGCAAGAGTATTAAATTACCAATTTTTAAATGTCTTTGTTATTTGTGACTTTGGTTAGTCAAACTCAAATTGAATGGACCATATACCAAATAATGTAGTTCAAAAGGCTTTTTCTTTGCCTTATCTTCAGACATCCTCAAACCAAATTTCTGTTGGTATAATCTAGGATTCTAGATACAGGTAGGTAGTAGTTATTACCTTTAAAACTCTTTTATGTTATTCTTTTTTAAGAATTATATTTGACAGTTTCACTGTTTAAACACCATGCTATACAATCCTGAGACCAGAAGAACTAGACGGTGACTGGCAACCACAAGCATCCGTTCTGAAAAGGATCACACTAGAAGGTCCTAGGTAGAACAGGAGGAAAATGTTGACCAAAACTCAAAATCATAAAAGATACCAGGCTTACTGGGGGGGGGGGGAATAGACACTGGTGGGACCCTCATGACGTTGTCCCTTAGTCACCTTTCAGCTCTGGAACTGACCTTACTCCTTTGTTAGACTTCTCAACCATTTTAGGTCAAAGACAGCACTTAACCGTCACCTAATTCACAATTTGAAAAATGGTTGTGTCCTTGCCTTGCCTCTCTCAATTCTTTTGCTCCTGAGGAAATTCTCCTTCTTTTACTTTTCAGGTCAAATTTATAAACATGCCCAGCAACCATTGATTACATCTGAAAAACACAATGTGACAGACCATCCAAAGAACATTGGAGGATCCCGTTCTCTGCTCCTTCTGAAGGCTCACGGCAAGTTAATGGAGTAGAGGGACCGCTATTGGAATAAGTTTACCTGGTGACTCAGTGATGGCGGGGTTAGAATGGTGGTGGACATAACTTAAAAGATGTTCATGAATCTCATACATTTAGGCATGAAAAAAAGTGCCCTACGTGATTTTAGCATGCATCAGGGTTGAATATAACTGGGTTAGTTAATTTAACTTTTTAAGAAGTCTTAATTATGCAATGTTAATGAAAGTAATGGTCTGTGATTTTGATTGCCTAATCGTAAATGTAAAAGTTTGGTTTCAAGGATATAGTTTCATTGTTAAGACTGATCAATAGAACAGTATTTGAGGGTAGACAAGGTACGCCATTCCATACTTTGGTGTTACACACTAAACGATGACTAGAACTCAGTTGCAAAAGCAGTCGCCTAAAAACACGGCTCTGATTTTCTCTGACCTGGTTTTACAGATGACAGTTGATATCATTTGAAAATGATCTCAGCTTATTGTTAAAAGTATTAGATTTAAAAGTAATAGAATAATGTGGCATATGCTCTACTATTGTATATTATTTGGATTTGTGAGAACAGTTATTTTGTGTATATTACATATATATATATGCACACACATGTATATGTATACACACTATATATAGACACATACGTGTGCATGTGTGTACACTATTATCTCCACTACTATCAATTCTTAGTAAGCCTTCAGTAAAATGCTCTCAAAGTTAATCTTGAAATAACATCATTTAAATTTTTTCTTTGTTCAGTTTAGTGGTAGAATTTATATCTTCCATGCAGGAGATTTGGGTTCAATTCCTGACCAAGGCTCCTTAAGTACAACCACCACTTGTCTGTCAATGGGGGCTTTGTGTTACTCTGATACTGAACAGATTTCAGCAGAGCTTCCAGGCGGAGACAGGCTAGGAATAAAGGCCTGGCGATCCACTTCCAAAAGTCAGCCAATGAAAATCCTACTTACAATGGTTTGACCCCTTTGTGCATAGGATTGCCTTGAACAGCAACTAACAACAATTCTTTTTTTGTAATTCTAGTTTGAGAGCAATTGCATCCAGAAATATAAGCTTATTTTTTCCCCATTGATTTTGGGATATGATATGAGAAAATTCTGAAATAACATCAAACAGATTGTATTGGCGAAATGATTGTTAAACCTAGACTGGGTTCAAATCCTGACTTTGTAACTTTGGGAATGATACTTAATGTTTCTATGTCTTCTTTTCCCCATCCAGTAAAACTGGAGGAATTAATTATAACTACTTCTAGGAATTAATATACATAAAATAATTAAAGACCGTGCTTGGCAGGTAGCAGAGCTATGGAGGTGTTTAACAGAAGTAAGAGTAGTGGTGGCACAAACTGCGGCGTAAAGACTGTTTTTAGACCACAGTTATGTCGATGATGGTAGTTTCCTGACTTTATCTTTCTGGTCATTTGGCTTTAGTCAGCGATGAAACAGCTGCAATGGTTTGTGATAACAATCAGTGTGTATTCTCACCTGTAGGTGCCTTAATGTTTGTAGCATGGGTGACTACCGTGAGCATAGGTGTACTCATTGCCCGGTTCTTCAAACCTGTTTGGTCTAAAGCTTTCTTCTTTGGTGAAGCAGCTTGGTTTCAGGTAGGTATTTGAGACAAAGTTGAATGCAGTTTCCCTACTATGTGAAATGTGGAAGCATGAACCTATGTGAAGTGTGCCTCTGTGGGTTTGGATCTTTATTGGTTCATCTTTCCTCTCTGGTTGCTCAACCAACTGAGAAGAGAAGAGCTCAAAATAGCTAACACTTTATGAAGGGTCACACTGGGTTAAAGGATAAGCCACTCACGGCACTGAGCGCAGCAAGGCAGGAGAGCAGCATGAAGACACAGGGGCGAGTCCTGGGCTCTGGTGGACGGTCAATGTCTGATCTTTCCCTCGCTCCCAGTGAACATCAGCCATCTCCTTCGTGTGTGGAAAGAGAAACCAGAAGTGTTCCTTTTTAGGCTACTCCTTCCCATGAGTGAGGGAGGCAGTGTCCTCATAGAAACGTGAGCATGAGTGACTCACTGCCCTTCAACACAAAGCAACCCCCCCTCACCTTCCATGCATCGTGGGGTACAGATGCTTGCTCATATGGTAGAAGATCAATAATATGTGTTGAACTAGAATGTATATGCATTCTACATGTAGAATATACATACATAGTTTATAGACAAATATTGGGATAGTATTGACTTTAAAAGAGGGTATCTTTGGCATTTCATAGTTGTAGCTCTCAAAGGTTATTGTATCTAATCTCCTAGCTTACTCTGGGCTGGTGGAGCCAATTGGGGCCAATTTGACTTGATTGATTGATTTTTTTGTTGTCACCTCTCTGCTTCTGCATACTCTCTTCTTCATCCATCAATCTCTCCTCTTTGTCATTTCATATCCTCTCCTTCCTCTCTTTAAAACTGTAACTAAGTATCCTAATTTTTTCCCACAATAATCCTGGCACTTGCATTTTAGTGGCATGATCAATGATGTCCCTTTTCTTAACATTGCTCTAATTGGGCAATGAGATGCACCATTCATGAGGAAAACTTAATCTTTGCATGTAAAATTTTTGAGGAGTTTCAACCTGCGCCTCCATGCTACTCTCTTCTTTAATGATTCTTTGAAGCCAGCGGTTCTCAACCTGTGGATTGCAACCTCTTTGGGGGTCAAATGACCCGTTCACAGCCGTTGCCCAGTTCATAACAGTAGCAAAATTACAGTTATGAATTAGCAACGAAAATAACTGCATGGTTGGGGGGAGGGGTCACCACAACATGAGGAACTGTATTGAAGGGTCATGGCATTAGGAAGATTGAGAACCACTGCTAATGACTGTTTTTAGTCATTTTATATACAGGTTTCTTGTCTACTCAATTCTATCCCTAATTCCCCAGGAGGCAGTTTTGGTTTTCCCCGTTTGCTCTGTCTTTCATGGTCCCTTGTAAAGCACTGTGCGGCTGGTGGAGCTGAGTAAGTGCTTTTGGAAGGCAATGAAGGGCTTGGCAAGTCAGCACGCCCAGTGTGTGAACGCCTCAGTCCTCTTGCTCTGTGCAGGTGAAGTTTTGACAAATGCTTCTGAAGGATGAGAATGGTAACATAGGGCTTTCTCTAACATTTTGTGGTATACTTAGATGTTTTCTCAAATGGACCCAAACTGTGTTTATTTTACCTTAGCTGATCTTACTCCAAGACCTTGTCCCCAAAGCAATAACTCCTCTCTTCTCTCCCGGAGTTAACAATTCTCTCTGCCGCCTCACCCTTCCAGGTGCATCGGATGCTCATGATCACCACATCTGCCCTCACCTGTGTTGCTTTTGTTTTACCTTTCGCATACAGAGGGGGCTGGAGTTGGGTAAGTATATCCTAAGTAGGATGTCTTTATATAAATCCATTATATGTGAAAGCAGATGGCTGCTTTATTCTTCTTTTGGTTTTGAATCGTCTCATCATTGATTCACATGATTGGGGCTCAGGAATGGGCAGGGTCCCGGGTAGGGGTGAAAATGTTCATCCAGACATTACTTGTAATGAAGTAGGTTTTTAGGCTGCATTAAAATGTTATTCCCCGCAAATAGAACTTCAGTTAGTTTTTCTCCGACGTTGTCCATTGTCGATTCGCACTCATGATGACCCCACGTGTGCAGACTGGAACTGCACCATAGGATTTTCAAGGACAAGACTATTTTTTATCAGGGCACTTTATCTTCTGAGGTCTCTCTGAGTAGAGTCGAACCTCCAACCTTTGGACTAGTAGTCATGTGCTTGTCTGTTTGCCATTGCCTGGGCCTCTTTTTTTCTCCCATAGGGTGGTGAAAATGCTAACAGTCATGTCCATGAACCATGCAGATAGGTTCCCCACCTAGTAGATTATCACATGGGAGTTGCAGTCCTACTGTCTGACTGCCTGTGCTAATTGCTTCAGACCTGTTGTCAAACGGAAGCCTCACACGCAGGAGGTCCAAGTAAAAGTCCCAGTGCACCAGTGAAGACACTGGAGACTTACTCCCAAATGTTTGCCTCGGCTTCACTTCTCTCTCTGCCTTCAGATTCACACACCCAGCTCTTCTCACAAGATCTCTACTGGGATGTTGTTCAGAGGCCTCAAACTTAACATGTCCTCAGGGGAACTCCCGGTAGTTTCAGTCCCGCTCCATCTGTTGCCATCTCCGTTTTCGCTGCTGGCAGCTCCATTTTTAGGCCAATTTGGGGATGATCCTTACTTCCTCTCTTTCATACCTCCTGGCCAATCCACCAGCAAAGTCTCTAGGCACTGCACTTCTCAGCCTCCCCATGCAACTGTGCAGGGATTTGTGCCGCCATTATTTCACTAGGGCTATTGCAGTAGGCATTTTCCCAGTGGCCTCCCTTAAAAGTCCTTCTCCATCTAGATCTGTTTTCTTAAAAAAAAAAAGGGCATAATAAATTTTTTTGATGCAGAGCAAGCTCTGCCATTCTTGTGGCCCAAACTGGTTTCTCAAATGTCTCCTAATTTCACTCAAAGTGAAGGCCACAGTTCTTACACTGATGCAATGATTTGGCTCCTGGTTATGTGTCTATACTCATCTCTGCCTCCTTTCCTTCTAGTTTATCTCATCCCACACCAGGCACCTCACTGGTCTGCAAACCTGCTAAGCGCCTTCTTTGTAGTCTTTGTATGGATTCTTTCTTCTCCTGCACATGCTTTCTCTACTTCCTAGATCCCTAAATTTACTTGTCTGACTGCCCCATTAAAAAGAAATTACCCAGTGCCTCCAAGCAATTAAAAACAATTGTACCATAGCCCACAATCCAGGATAAAGTGTAGGTATCTGCTTTTGCAGCCCCAATTGACCTTTCCAGTGCCTCCAGGGAGAAAGATCTACAATCTCATTGTTAAATCTGTACTCACATAATATCTTCTCAGTGAGTCCTGCCTTATTCTTTTCCTCATAAAACTCTTTACCTTTCTATCATATCAAATATTATAATTGACATATTTTTTTTGTCTGGTTTTCTAGATGAGTATGCAATTTCCCTAAGAGCTGAAATATGTACTCATATCTTACCTGTTGTATCCCAATCACCCAGAACAGACTCTGATACAGTGTGTCCTCTGACACACACGCAATACTTATTGAGTGAACTAGTAAGGCTCTCAAGCATAAGTGACCCACTTAAGATCAAGACCTTGCTTCCATGACAGTCTTCCAGTATCATAACTAGTCAGATTGTATGTCAGAGCTTAATAGGTCAGAGGTTGGACTGGTGCTATAATGGTGACGATGGAGGGATCTTAAGCTGCAGACACTACTAGGAAATCCGCCTCCTGCTTCTTTAGTAATTTGCAGTTTGTCACACGGTGGTGGCTCGCATGGTGCTATGATCCTGGAGGCTATGTCACTGATATTTCAAATACTAGCAGGGTCACCCAAGGTGCATGGGTTTCAGCATAGCTTCCAGACAGAACAGACTACAAAGAAGGACTAGACTGTCTTCTTCTCCAGAAGAATTAGCCATGCAGACCTAATGCATGGCAACAGGACACCGTCAGAGCTACTGACAGAAACGAGCACCTGAGGCGGACAGCACTCAATGTGGGACTTCGGAAGAGCTGCCTTCTCCAAGTACTGTTGGCAATAATGATGTAGATGGAACAAAGCCTTTGGGACCACCATTTGCTGCTGGAGCATACTCGAAATGAGAATCAATACCTTATTTAATTATTAGAAATCTATTAATATCTAATAATAATCATTAGATATTATCAATCTATTAATACGTAGAATTTGGTATGTATGAAGTTTGAATCTGGGAATATTAGAAGTCCCTCAAAATGAAACATAACACATAAAGATGCATATACCATGCATTAGGGAGTTGGAATGGACTGGCATTGGTCATTTTGAATTAGGCAGTCATGGTTTACTATGATGGGAATGACAGATTTCATTCTGCATTGCATTCATTGTTTAAAAAGGACATTTTGAGACCTATCTTAAAGTACAGTGTTGTCTGTGATAAGATAATATCTATTTGCATGAAAGGAAATCCAGTCAATGCAACTATTATTCGAATTTATGTACCAACCACTAAAGCTAATTATACAGAAACTGAAGAATTGTGCCATCATCTTCAGTCTGCAATTGGTCAAACATGTATTCGAGATGCATTGATTATGACTGCCAATTGGAATGCCGAAGTTGGACACTAAGAGGAAGGAGCAATAGTTGGAAAATACAGTCCTGGTGACAGAAACAAAGCTGGAGATCACATGACAGAAGTTTGCAAGACCAACATCTCAGTCATTGCAAATACCATTTCTTCATAGACACAGATACATGGACTTCTTCAGGTGGAACACACAGAAATCAAACCGTATACCATATTTTCCAACTTAGAAATCCCTATGTTCCTGTCCTTGAGCCTTCACCTGGAGTCTGTGACACCGAGTGTGGTACAATTTTCCTCCACTTCTACAAATGCCCGGAGAGTATCTTCTTACGTCCTTTCCACAAGCTCTGAAACCAAATCTGGTACACAGTGTTCTAATCAAACAATTCACTGTTTTGAATAGGCATGCAAACTAATTATGAGGAAAAGTACAGGAGAAAGTGCTGAAATGCCATGTTGATATTTTTTCGTGGGTTAGACCTTCATTCTGAGCAGGGGAGGTAAGAATTTAATAAGTGCCAAGAGGTTACTCACTTAATCAGCAACTCTTTCTTGAGGGAACTAAGACTCTGTTAAGCACCGGGGTTACAAGGGATTACAGAGAACCTGCAGCTCAGAGAAGCACAAAAATCTACCCAAATGATTACAGTTAGACTCCATCTGAACATGTTGGAATGATTTTGCTCAATATGTGAATACCAAATAGTCTTTGTTAAGTTGCAAATGACCATCCTGGTGTTGGGGGTCATCTAGTAGCCTATTTGGGGAGAGGCAGCTGCCTGTACGTGGATTTCTACCACACCATTTACATACTATGCGGCCTTGGACACATGCTTTGATCTCTCTGAACTTCACCTTTCCCATTTGTAAAATCAGGATACTGATAACCAGCCATCAAGCCTTATAGTGAGAATTAGTGAAAACATATGCCAGAAGTGGTATCTGGTACAAAATAGACTCTCAGTGATTGGTGCATAGTATTATTAAATATTTAAAGCCATTAAGGCCCTTCAGCGTTGTGGGGGTGTATTATTTTAAATGAAGGATTTGAGTGCATGCGCATGATCAGAACCATAAGATGCTGTTATTTTGTTTAGCATGCAGGTTATCATCCATACCTTGGTTGCATAGTGATGACCTTAGCGGTTCTGCAGCCTCTTCTAGCAGCGTTCAGGCCACAAATACACGATCCAAGGTGTGTACAGCTTTTATTTATAAATGTTCTTATTGTGAATTTTAGTTGGCAAACACCTGTTTAATTGATAAAAACCTGTGATTGATTTTATCTTCTTAGAAATACTTTAAATTCATTTCAAATATGTCCTTCATAGGCAGCGAGGGGAACAATGGGTTTATGCTCATGGGGACTGTAACTCGGTCACTTGGAAGGGCACTGACTGGTTCTTTATTTTGGTAGAAGGCAAATGTTTAACTGGACTCACTGGAGTATGGGAACAGCTGCGAGAATAGTAGCAGGTAAGCAATTGCGATGCCATTTATTCATACATAATTGCTGGATGTTTACATTACATGATGTAATTTGGCTGAAATGATTTTTAGATGCATTAGTAATTGGTGTAATTGGCTGTTGAGGAGAAAGCAGCCTTAAACACTGGAATTTAGAAAGCAATTTCTGGAGGTAACTATTTAAGTCATTATTTCAGTTTTAGGTTTTAAACATGATTTTAAATCTTTCCTCTTAAGACGTTTTAGCATTTCTCTTTGCCAGAAGAATAAACGATGCTGATGGCAGGATCTCTGAGTAGCCCAGATTGTGGTTGGTTGTGCTTTGGGCTGAGGGGGTTGCTAGGTTCAAGCTCTCCAGCCTTTCCATGAGGCTGTGCCTTCCAGGGGTGGGTGACTTTCAGAAGACGAGCATGATTGTCCAATACATTTTGGAGCCTTATGTAACAAATACCTAAGCTGCCAGCTCTCACCATAACATTTCTGTATGTGGTCTGTGGCCTTTGTCTGGATGGGATAGGATGAGCAGCAGCAGTTCCTATACCTCTACTTTTCTCCCTTTCGCCACTGCACACTTAATACAACTTTTTGAGAATGCTGGATATCTCTTTTTGAAATAATTACTTGGTCATAATTTCCCAACTTAAAATTAAAAAAAAAAAGAAGCGGAATGAACTATTTGAGACCCCTGCCTAATATGGTTCTTAAATATGAATTCTCTCAATCCAGTAAGTGTTTTCTTGACACAGACTTGTCTGTTGGTAGGACTACCATGGAAGCCCCAGTGGTGTTGCTGGTTAGATGTTAGGTCGGCTGTTTGAGCCCAGCCACCACTCTGGGGGAGAAAGATGAGGTCGTCTGCTCCCAGAAAGACCTATGATCTCAGAAGCCCCGTGTAGGGTTGCTATGAGTTAGAATTGGCTCAGTAACAGTGAATGTGGTATATGGAAATGCACACCCATGAACAATGTACTTTTACAATTTAGTGGCAGCAATGTTCCTTGGAATGGATTTGCCAGGACTGAATCTTGCTGAGACACCAAAAACCTATGCACTGATTGGATTTGTAGCCTGGCATGTCGGAACTGAGATTGTTCTGGAGATACATGCTTACCTGCTCACTCGGAAAGGTAACCTATGTGAAAAGCCATGTTATATAGAATAAATAACTTTTGTATAAATGTGGGAATGGAACTAAATAGTTTCCTGATACAGCTAGTTGAATACGACATGATGGCTCACTGAAAATTTCTGCTATGATGATTCAATTGCAGTAGAAATGGTGGCATGTTTCTTGCCTTTAGTCTGGACATAAGGAGAGAAGGCTTCTTTGAAAGGACCCTTCTCTTAGTTTGCATGCTGCTCTGAGTGGGAGGAGGGAAGACACACGAGAACCACGGATGCTTGGTGTTGAGGGAGCACTGAGATGGGGGTGATGAAGGAGGTGCCAAATAGATACCCAAAGAGCTGGGGGCATATTTTACCTGTTTGGCAAACTTACTGTGAGCTGTCACTTAGGTGGCTCTATATATAGATGCATAGGTAGCCAGCTACTTAGCTAGAGGAGAAGGACCTAGTTTTTTTGGCTTAATACCAGGCAGAGTCAAGATACCTATAATTCCATAAGGAGTGGGGAAATTAGTAGAGCATGGGTAACCTTTCTGAACGAGCTTGTTTTTAGGCTAAGTGTCCTTTGGGTCCTGTTTGGTTTTAGTCCCTAAAATAGTAGATGAAGGGTTCTTCTAAAACCAGAGACTCTTTATGGTCTAGTGAACGCAGGAGCCTGGTTGGCTGGGTAGGAAATATTTGTCCTGTCATTTTGGGTTTTTGATAGGGCCACTTGCCTAGGGCTTTTGATGATGAATGAGTAATGGGTTGCTGTTGTGAAGATATGTATGTACTTAAAATTTGGATTGCTAGGACCTTGATGTGGTATTTATTTACCAGAAAAGAGGATATTTTCCTTGGCCAGTATATGCTAAGCTAGTTTGTCCTGATTTGTAAGAGCCACGAATACTTGGGAAGCTTGTAATATTTGGGAGCTTGCAAGTTGCCTATCGTGGAAATTGGCAAATGCTACTAATCAGGCTGTGTGCCCCCCCTCCCCCAACTTGAGGAGAGGGAAAAGAGTTCTTCATACCGGCCTTGATGAATCTCTGTTGCTCTTGACAGTTGAAATCTTGGATGATACTAGAATTCAGATCCTTCAGTCCTTTACTGCAGCTGAAGCCGAAGTAAGTTTCTCTTTTATTATTTATTGACCTAAACCTCATGGTGGTAGTGTCTTTTCTTCATTTCTCAATTTTTCTTCCAGGGTCATGCGTTTAAAAAGGTGGTGCTAGCAATTTATATCTGTGGGAATGTGACTTTTCTCATCATACTCTTATCTGCAATCAACCAACTATGAAAAGGCCAAGAACTTGACTTTGGTGGACCAGGTGATAATTATCATCAAGCTAAAGAAACGTGAAGCTTGCACTGACCGCCGCAAGCCTGGCATTGAATTCTTACTTGGAAGAGGAGGGTCTTGTTTAGGGAAGAACCCTGCTCTGGTCTTTCGAGATCAGCATTCATCAGGCTCCTGTGGGTTATCACCTGATGCCAGGCCTTTCTCTGTAATTCTGGGCCTTACAGGGAAGGCTGTGCTTGGGGAGGAATTACACGGAATTATTTTCTTTGCTGAGAGTTTTAAGAATCTTAGCATTTAAGGAAAGAAGCAAGAATCATTTAGAAAACACAACATCTAAATACGTTCATTAGGATGAAAAGGGATTGTAGTAAATAAATATATTTTAGATTGCAAAGGTGCTGGGATACCTTAAAACATTTATTTTTAAGAAGTGGCTTTTCTTAGGACATATTTGTCAGTCCAGTTTTTTTGGGGGGGCATGTCATTTGTTCTCTATATTTTGTTACTTCTCTGATAAAGGTGGAGGTGGAGCAGATACCGTTGTGGGTTTCATTAACATTTAAATATATTAATATTATAATTTTTCCTACGGAATGAAATGTAAGGATTAATGTTTTTCTTAGAGAAAATCCCTTTATGTATATTCACTTATAGTGCTGAGATAGCATTGCCTACATACGTTAATCTCCTTGATTATAAGATTTCAATCCTATAGCATATCGAGATTGTAGATTTGCATTTTAAAATTATTAAAACTCACCCTATTAAGCATATCTACCATTATTCTTTCTCCTTACAGAAATAAAGTAAAACGGGTGGTTCTGTTTTGCTAGCAGTTCCTGATGTTATAATGACGCAGAGTAATCCGTCCTTTTTTATCCTTCCAGTTCCAGTGATTTATCTTATTTTAATGGCCAGGCCTCAAATTTGCTATGAGGACCTCTAGCCAACGGGTGGTGCTGTAATACTAAAGCAACAACTTGGTTCCCGTTTGTTCGTGATTTATTTTTAGCACTTAGCTGACATCATGACAAGTCTCTTAAATTTCCACCAACTCGTCTTTGTCTTCATTTAAAAATGTTCTACATTATTTCCTCTTTTCGGTTAGAGTTACAGGGTGGAAACTCAAATTAGGGACCAGAGTTGATATTTTTTTCGTTACATTTTAATGGTTTATTTTCTAGCCATGATTATTGGTAACAGTTTTTGATATTTTCCTTCACATTTCTCTGACCTTGTCACGGGCACAGCTGTATTAGGCAAAAGGAACAGCAAACCTGGGGATTCTTTAAAACGTTTAGGGAGTTATACTTGACTATTATTCCTTAAGTGTTCTTTCTGATTGGGCTGTAGTGTCTACTTGCCAAAGGCGCTAAGCTCTACCTGGGGCAAATAATAGCCTCAGCTATGTGACCTACATCTTTTACTGTGTAAAATGATAAGCAATTTTTTTTGGTGTTCCTTAGATTGGTGTTTATCATAAGAAGCTTAGGATTTTGATGTGAACTTTCACTGTGAACGTTTTTTTTTTAAGTGCTGGGGCTTTTTACGGTCTATAATTTCCATTTATGGTAAGTGCTTTTATTTAAGAAAAACAGTATAACAAACTAAATGTATAAGAAAATATTTTCTCCCCTTGTTTAAAGGGCTTACAGGTTAAGAAATTTATTTTTAAAATGGTAGCCTATATCTAACAAAAAATTTGTTATGGTAAGAATGAACTTTGGTGTGTGTGTTTTTCAAAATATGTCAGCTTTCTGGATTACCCGTGTTGAGGCTAAGATGTTTTCTCTTCTATTGGTTCATCTGTTAGTAGTTAAAATGTTTTTCGTTGCTGTTGAGAATATACTAGTAAAACACACACCAATTCAAGAACGTCTACAAGTCCAATTCATAGACATTGAGGGTGTCCTTTGAGCTACACAGCCATGCTCACCTTCCTTTTCTTTCGGTTCCCCCTGAAAGTAAGCTCCCTGCCTCCTAGGCTTCCTGTCACATCCTTCAGCCTGTTGTTGTCAAATGGATCCTAGATACTTATGGAAAGAGCAGAGTACTCAGTATAGGTCATTTTTACTAGTTAAGATAAACTATTGTTTAGTTTTAAGAAGAAACCAGGAGATATTTTTGGTTTAAGATGTAAGGATTTTCTCAGGACAGTGGTTTCAGGGGTTCATTTAGGCTCCATCGTTCCAGAAAGCATAGGTTCTGACAGTATTTGAAATTCTGTTTTACATTTCCCCCCTTTTGATTAGGAATCTTGCATAGAGTCTTCGATAAAAATATTCAGTAATGGTAGCCGAGCACCAACCAGTTCTGGTCTCATGGTAAAGGAGACAGTTTCTCATGAAGACAATTAGCCACACATTCCATATCCTCCTATTCCTGACTTTTCTTCTTCCTCCCTCACTCCTGGAGAATGGAAACCAATTGTAATGCCCTGGAAGGCTACTTGGCAAGCTTTTTAAAGACCTCAAGTATATACAATGAAGTAGGAGATAGAGCAAAATCACTAAAAATGTTATAAAGCTAGTTAACTGAGATGCCTGTGAAACCCTGAAAATGAACTTCCAAATTAAGAAGTCAAATTCCACGAGATGCTTGATTGCACATAAGCAGATTCAGTAGCAGCTCTTTTTCTTCTTGTAAAAAAAATAGCACACACCTTTTGACAACTCAACATTTTATAGGTTTATAACTTACTGACAGCTATTATACCACTAATATGCATAATCCTACTCAATATGATTTCGACAGAAGCAATGCCTCCTCCCCACGCCAACGTCCCTTCTCCCTTCTACCCCTGGTAGCTACTAATAAGTTTTGGTCTTGTACATTTGCCCGTTCTTGTCTTTTTATGTAAGTGAGGGTTATCTTTTGATATATCATTGATTGACAACTATTGCTGCCCAGAGAAGTCTTATCATTTAATCTGAATAAACAAAGCATTTTCATTAGGACTAAGTTTTAATTTTTTTTTCTTGTTTGGTGGCTGGCAGCCACAAATTGTAGATATCTAATCTCACTTTTTATGAAAGAGAACATTTGTTACAGTCTTAAACTAAGCTCATTTTTTTTCTTATTTAATAAATGGTGTTTTAAAAATTCTTTTTGGCAGGAGTCATTGTTAGAGTCTTTATATCTTCAGAAAAGTCCCCAGCAATGGTCAAACTATAAAAAAACTCTCAAACTCACTGCCATCGAGTTGATTCCGACTACTAGCCACCCTATAGGGTGTATGGATTTTGTGGTGGTCTGCTAGCAATTTAAAACCACCAGCAGCTCCCGGGGAGAAGGACGAGGCTTCATACTCCTGAAAAGAGTTACAGTCTTGGAAACCCACAGGGGCGATTCCATCCTTGTCTATAGGGTTGCTATGAGCCGACGATGATAGGAAAAATAATTTTCTTCCAGAAAAAAAATGGGTCCTCTAAAAAGGAAAGATTTAGTATGCTTTTTAAAAACAAAAAAATTATAGAAAATTGTGGGTATCATTTATAAAAGGCTATTTGGATTTTTATTTGGGGGGTCTTTGGAATTCAATTTTATAGGCATCCATAGGTACCCTATAGCATAAGCTCTCAAATAAATGAATCAAATTCATCTTAGTACTTATTTGGTTTTGATCAGGATATTAAAACCCCCTTCAGCTTGTGCTTTGTTCCAGTGTTGGTTCGGCCTTAATGTTTGCTAAATGGTACACGCTTCCGTCGTTCATATCCTGCTACCCCCACCTCATTCAGGATGGAGGGAGAAAGGGAAACGCAGAAGATGCCAACTAGGAAGTCCTAGGAGCGCATGCTGCTCTTGGCTGACATTCTATTTATCTCGGTACGCTGGTGAAACAGAAAAAATAATAAAAAGGAACAAAAGTCCTTGTTCAAGATAATCCACTGTAGATGAAAGAATCGATTCTTCTAGTTCT
This sequence comes from Echinops telfairi, assembly GCF_000313985.2. Taxonomy (NCBI): domain Eukaryota; kingdom Metazoa; phylum Chordata; class Mammalia; order Afrosoricida; family Tenrecidae; genus Echinops; species Echinops telfairi. The sequence continues at coordinate 17,568,869 of NW_022104341.1, forward strand.
TTTCCAATCAGATTAGGATACACACTGTTCTACCCACATCCTGCTGCTTTCCTCCTTGGCTGGCTCATCTCTGCACCAGCACACTGGCGGTCAGTCACCTGTCTGAAAAGCCCTGCCTGGGCATTTTCTTAGAGACCACAATTTTATCAAGTGCAGGCTCCTTTTCCTTGAAACCTTCCTTGATTGTATCCAACATGGGCTTCTCCTGATCCTGATCATCCTTGTAAATGGAATGGGGCTGGAGTAGGAGACAGCTGATGCAGTAAGTAAAAACATCACCTGGGATTTTTAGGCATTGAGTTGGAAGGCCTGGGTATCCATATTTGCTTATTTATTTCATGAGTGGCATGCCCTTGGACAAGCCCGTTATTTTCCCTGAGGGTTTTCCCTTCACTTTGAGGGTCCTTCTTTTCCGACCCTCTACTTGACCAACCATGATGTCAGAGGTGGGCCCCACACCATTTCCTCATCTGCTATAACCTCATAAACTCTTGACTTCCACACAAGAAATGTTTGCTTTCAGTTAGGAGACTCTAGAACAGTGGGACCCACCCTGTGGGTCATGACCCCTTTGGGGGGGTCGAACGACCCTTTCACAGGGGTCACCTAAGACCATCACAAAACACATATTTCCAATGGTCTTAGGAACCGAGCGACCGGTCCTCTATCCATCTCCAGGCGGGTCCGCCCACGTGCGTGCAGATGCGCCCACATACAAGTACTCGGTGTGAAGACTGTTACCCATGCTACACCATGCTTCAGGACAAAATTTCATTTACTTGTCATTAGAAAT